>NC_136790.1:46105598-46209042 GCF_951216825.1 Electrona antarctica
CCTTTTGTTTTTGTTTTCTATCGCCAACAGAGAATCGAGATCATGGGCGGAGGGATGGTTTTGTGAAGAGGATGGACACACGCACACGCACGCACGCATGCACACACACACACACACACTCTTCATACCTCTGTTTGCCCTTCCTGGTTGCAGACATGGACTAATATTAACATCATCAACTGTATCTAAGTCTTTAACCAATTTAGACATCATTCTAAAAAAAGAAACTCCTTCTAAATCCTGACTTAAGTTTTCTGAAGACGTCCTGTTGGTAAATCAACGACTAATGTTGACACAGACGCTGTCCCAGCCCTGAAACGACACAGACGCTGTCCCAGCCCTGAAACGACACAGACGCTGTCCCAGCCCTGAAAGGTACAACAACCTTGTCTAAATGGGATAAGTCTGTACTTTAGTTCCATGGATTTCAGATATAATAAGGTTTATATTGTGAGTCTCCTCGTCATCTTGTCATGTGAGACTTCTCCCAGCATCTACTGTATACGAGCATAGCTATACCTGCAACTGTATACAAGTTCACAAATAAAGGATTGTTAGAAATGTTTTTAAAAGTTCCAAAATGTCATCCGTTGGATCATTTATGGTTTACTGAAATATACCGTTGAGACGTTACCGGTCTGTGGGAGAGCTTTGTGGATACATGAGGTCTGAGGTCAAAACTACTGCTCTTTAACATATAAAAAATGACCTGTTTTAATGAACTACTGTCAGGATCCCTGTGGATACCTGGTTGTGAGACAAAATGGTGAATCTACAAGATTGAATTGATTGTTAGAATACTTTATTAACATGTTAATAACAGTACAGGTGGTACAGTAACATGTTGTTAGGGTTTGTTAATAACAGTACAGTACAGTCACATGTTATAACAGGAGAACAAGCTTGTTTCCATTGTGGTCCATGTACTCCTTCATCATGCTCCACATCCGGCCTGTTCTTCTCGTTTATCGAACATCAGGATTAAATTAATGTGGTTAATTTACTTTCCCCCCCCCCATGATTTGAAATTAAAATAAGACCATTTTAGGCTCGCTACACTTAAACGCTACCTTGAAATGATTTATTTATGATGATGACTTATTGCTCTGTACAATTACTCTATTCAATAAATCCGTATTGGTTTAAGTAAAAATGTGTTGCTTTCATTTCTTTCAAACAATCCGTGAGAGATTTAAAAAAAAAAAGAAATCTTGTGTTTTCTTCAAAACACAACTTTGTGCTGCTACTACTAGCTGCTACTATCAGACACAGTCCATTGAAACCAGTCCCCCTGTTACCCCCTGACCTAGCTGGCGCACCCCCCGCAAAAAAGATCACTTAGTGCTCAGATTAGAGGAGGAATATTGCCACTTTATATTGAAACGGGTCTAGTTATGTTGGGCTAGATCTCAGGGCTGGGCAACTTTGATGATTGAGAGCCACTATATTTCCACACTCACTCCCTGGGGCCATATATTACTGTCGTAGCAAAAATAGCCGATCTACAAGCTCAAAACACGTCGCAGCGCGACGCGTTTTGAGCTTGTAGATCGGCTATTTTTGCTATATTCTAATTGAAATCTTGAATTATTTGTTATTTTTTAATTGGAATCCTGAAAATTAACATTTTTATGTAATTTCAAATGCCTTTAATTATACTTGTGTTGAGCAATGAGCTACTAATTTAGACTGAAGTAATTAAAGCGGGTCATGTTTGCATGTTGTGGAAATTGTAACAATAACCAATATTATATCATATATTCTGACATTAACCTGAGGGCCACATTAAGTGAAGGTGGGGGCCGCATGTGGCCCCCGGGCCGCCAGTTGCCCACCCCTTGGGCTAGATGAAGAAGATCGAATCTGTTAAATGTGTTGTATTGTCCCTTTAATGGGAGGGTCAGAGAAAAACTGCATGTTTAATAATATAAACTAATATAAATATTACTAATATAAAGTGGAGTGCACTTTGACCTGTAGAAAGTCTAACCCACCAACTATGTCCTGTACTGAACACAGAGATACTAGTGTTGTAAATGGTAAATGGTGCATTTATATGGCGCCTTTATCCAAGGCGCTTTACATAGATTGTGCATTACATTCACCCATTCACACACCTTTACAGAGATTGTGCATTACATTCACCCATTCACACACCTTTACAGAGATTGTGCATTACATTCACCCATTCACACACCTTTACAGAGATTGTGCATTACATTCACCCATTCACACACCTTTACAGAGATTGTGCATTACATTCACCCATTCACACACATTTACAGAGATTGTGCATTACATTCACCCATTCACACACCTTTACAGAGATTGTGCATTACATTCACCCATTCACACACCTTTACAGAGATTGTGCATTACATTCACCCATTCACACACCGATTGCAGCGGAAGCCATGCAAGGTACCAACCAGCACATCGGGAGCAATTTGGGGTTCAGTGTCTTGCCCAAGGACACTTCGACATGTATACAGGAGGAGCCGGGATTCGAACCGCCGACCCATGGATCATTGGACGACCTGCTCTACCTCCTGAGCCACAGTCGCCCCTGTGTCCTTTAGCACCTTTTGTACATTTGCACCACTGACTGATGTACATTTTATGCAAACTGTTAATAAAGTATTCAATCAATTAAAAGGCCTAAAGCATGGATAAAAGGATAAAAGGATAAAAGAGAGGCAGTCAATACGTCATGCTGACAGAGACTGTGTTTTTTTCTCTCAACGCCCGTACAGTAGGCCTATGCCATGTTACGCATGCACGCGCGCACGTGCGCACACACACACACACACACACACACACACACACATACACACACACAGTCACACACACACACGCGTATATCTTATCTCGGGTACTATGTCCAATTATGTAGATCATTTGTTGGTTTTCATTGTTTGATCTCTCTATCCCCTAAACCCACCCACCCCCTGATCACAGGGTCACATGATGCCCTCCTCATGTGATTGATTGATTGATTGATTGTAGTATTTATTAACAGTTTGCAGAACGGGTTCATTTCACATGAAACCACAACTCAATATTACTGAGGACGACTCACTGATACATTACACTGGTTTACTACACAGTCCACCATGTTCAATTCATCACAACTCAATACAGAGACTGTTACTGAGGACGACTCACTGATACAGCATTACACTGGTTTACTACACGGTCCACCATGTTCAATTCATCACAACTCAATACAGAGACTGTTACTGAGGATGACTCACTGATACAGCATTACACCACCCTGGGCAAGACCTACGCTGAAAAGACTATCAGCGGAAGTGGCGGAAGTGTTGCGTGTAAGATAACTACGTCACGCGGTGCGGCTGTGTTTACTAGTCCCCACCGAAACAAGGAAATGACGTTGATGCTTTACAAATCAGTTCACATTCTCCGCGAATGAAACAAGTGTTGTGATTGGTCGGGAAAATATCGTATCCGGGGGAAATACATCTGATGGATGTTCCGGAGGATACGTCCGCCGATAGCTTCTTTGCCTTACGTTGTGACCAGGCTCTTCTTTTCGCAGTTAAGTGAGCCTGGGACCGAGGCTAGCATTACACTGGTTTACTACACGGTCCACCATGTTCAATTCATCACAACTCAATACAGAGACTGTTACTGAGGATGACTCACTGATACAGCATTACACTGGTTTACTACACGGTCCACCATGTTCAATTCATCACAACTCAATACAGAGACTGTTACTGAGGACGACTCACTGATACAGCATTACACTGGTTTACTACACGGTCCAGCATATTCAATTCATCACAACTCAATACAGAGACTGTTACTGAGGACGACTCACTGATACAGCATTACACTGGTTTACTACACGGTCCAGCATGTTCAATTCATCACAACTCAATACAGAGACTGTTACTGAGGACGACTCACTGATACAGCATTACACTGGTTTACTACACGGTCCAGCATGTTCAATTCATCACAACTCAATACAGAGACTGTTACTGAGGACGACGATGTCTGTCTGTCTGTCTGTCTGTCTGTCTGTCTGTCTGTCTGTCTGTCTGTCTGTCTGTCTTTCTTTCATAGGACACATACAGTAAAGCAGGGGTTCTGTGGGTCTTTTTGTTGGGGGGGGGGGGGGGGTATTGAAAGGGTGTGTGTGTGTGGAGGGGGGGGGGGGGGGGGTCTCCTCAGCTGACAAGGACTTTTAAGAGGGGGGAGGGGTGTTGAAAGGGTGTGGGGTCCAGCACCCTGGTTGGTTCAGAACTGAATCAATCATCCTGCCTAAATCTAATCTTGTTAAACATTTGATCATATATCAATTGATTGATTGATTGAAATCAATCAATCACTGTAACAACTGTGTGTGCATTACATTCACTCACACACACACACACACACACACACACACACACACACACACACACACACACACACACACACACACATGCGCAATGGTGGAGGAAACCATGCAAGGCACCAACCTGCACATCAGGACTCAGGAGCAATTAGGGGTTCAGAGTCTTGCTCAAGGACACTTGGACACTAACTCTGGGGGAGCCCACAGGGATCGAACCGGGAACCTATATGTTTTGTAATAATAATCTAAATCTACAAAATAACTAGTAGGCTAACTAAAGTGTTCTATTAAATGTAGGCCTAGTCCGAAGTGTGGTGGAGAAAGTAAATGTACTTAGTTGTTTTACAGCACTGTGTTTGCCAGTGGCAGCGGTGGCCGAACGGTTTGCGGAGCGGTCTTGATACCGGAAGGTTGCCAGTTCGTATCCCCGGACCGGCACGTTAAAATTACCACCGCTGAAGTGCCCTTGAGCAAGGCATTGAACCACTACCATGAAATGTTCTATGAGCAGGGCCTGGCTGTAAACAAGTATCTGATGCTTAGTCCAGTTACCCTGGGTAAATATAGTAACTTTGCTTTGTGTGAAATGCTAAATGTGCTCAGCCATCAATCAGGGTAGTAGGCTGGGGGGGGGGGAGTGATACCACCCTAAACACAAGACAAAGCTTTACTGATTACCAGATGTTAAACCACAGCTTGACTGGAACTTTAACATCATTCAGGAGGCACGTGTTGTGGGGGGAGGAGGTGTTGAAGGTGTGTGTGTGTGTGTGTGTGTGTGTGTGTGTGTGTGTGTGTGTGTGTGTGTGTGTGTGTGTGTGTGTGTGTGTGTGTGTGTAGGGGGGGGGGGGGGATTGGTTTCAGTGTCCAGGGACCCCACCCACCCCGGGGGTCTTAATCCAGCTCTGTGTGAAGAAAGGTATACAGGCTGTTGTTCGACCAATAGGATTCCTATAGGGTACCTGGACACACGCCCCCCCCAGGTCTGCCTTATTACGCACAGAGCGCAGAGGACGCACGACAGAATATAGAATATATTGGACACCGTCAAGATATAACAGGCCTACACATTCCTTTTTCACCCAGTCTGTTCATTCTGGGGGATCCTGCCACATTGAGGCATGTTGCTCCTCCTTTAGCTGAATGGATACAAACTGCCATTATGTCAGGTAGGAGGCTGTTGGTCAAGGACTGGAAGGCTCCATCTGCACCTGCTCCATCCCTCTGGGATGCCTCGATGGGACTATTGGCCGCTTACAAGCGACTGTCATACAGGCTGCTCAATAGGACGGTCGACTATGACTTAAAATGGGGCTTTTACCATATGCACGTATCAGGACTCTGATTAGTTTCTGGCTCTGAGTGAGCTCTGAACGGGCTGCAACTTTGGAAAAATACACTGAAGAAATATGTCTGGAATTTGGGCTGGGGTGGACTGCGGGATATTTCTGTGCATCTCTGTTATATTGTTTTGTTTTGTTTTGTTTAGTTTTGTTATGTGTTTGTTTTGTTATGCATTTCTTTGGTTGTGTTTTGTCTATGTCTATGTCAATGTCTTATATACAAAAGAAAATTAATAAAGTACAAATCAAAAAATAGTGTTTGGTGATGGTTTGTCAAAGAGACTTTTAGGCCAATACTCTGTGAAGGGCAATACATGAAGTTTGGTTGAACAACGACTGTTTAAAATCTGAATTCATTCAGAGGGATATTTGAATTTGGAAAACAGAAGATCTACAAGTTTTGGATTACTCTAAGCAGGTAACTTTTGCAAACAAAGCTGCTCAAACAAATGCATGTTCAGGGCATATTTCTTGACGTGTTTGATATTATTTTGTTCACTTTCGTCTGATCTGGTTTTATAGGATTCTTAATAGGACTGGTTGTTAAAGATCCCTAAATATTCAGCACAACAATTGAATGGATTGGAGATGACCTCTTGGGTGGGGTGAAATTGTCAATGATCCCGTGGAGCAACCAGTACGACACATCTTCAGTTGTGTGCCCCGACCTCATTGGATGTTTCGGACACTTATCACAAGACACAAGACACCCACCACAGACTGGTCAGACCTGGGTGTGTATACAGTATTGTGTAGCTCTGGCAGCGTCACCACCAAGGTTCTCAAAAACCAATATGTTCAAAACGCTGCCGCCCGCCTGCTCACCAGAACCCGATCCAGGGACCACATCACATGATATGAGTCTTCCATGAACTCCACTGGAGTTACAGACATTACCTTATAGTGTTATACCTTGTAGCCTGCGAAGGCAACTGCCATTAAACACATTTTCACAGTGGTTAGATTGTACACTCTTCACTGTACACACACACACACACACACACACACACACACACACACACACACACGCACGCACGCACGCACGCACATGCACGCACACACATTTGTCGTTGTAAGGAAGGATACAATTTTGACAACGTTGCCTCTGAGTTTTCAGTTCTTCTTTTCTCTAGTGGATTCCTGACTGTTTCCCTTTTTCCAGTTGTTTTTCACTTGTTCATCATCATCATCCTTCGAGAAGCCCTCGAGATCTGCGACACAAGCTGCTTCCACTGGTCTCTGTTGGTCATTGCCACACCAAGTTCATTCACTTGTTAGTTGGGTTGTTTACAGCAGTTTCGTGACCGCGGAGAGCAAAGGTCCGTTTCTCAATGGATTTGTCATCTAGGAGGTTTATTAAACAAATTGAGCCCCCATGTACCTCGCAAAAATGTGGGGAAAATTCATGAGAGCCCCAAATCCATATGGCCACCATCAAAAACCTGTTAAGGCACAATAAGGCAAAATTACCTAAAATGTATTCTGCTTTCAGTAGCATGTGACGTGTCAAACTAGGGTGTTCATGATTCTGAATCCATTCCAAGCATTAGTTTTGCACAAAAAACACTCCTTGGGCTAAAAACAGCCATAGCCGTAATCACAAATGTGATGAGGTCAGCACATTTGAGGGGCAAGTGGCTTTAGAGGGCCAAGCAAGAGGTGGAGGAGTTCTCAGAACTTTTTTTATTTCTTTTTTTCAGCTCATTTCAGCACACACATGCACGTTAGACTTATAGTCACATCTCCCACACGCACTTCAGCACATTTCAACTCAGACGGCTAGTGAATCACAAAACGGGGGAGGTGGGACCTGGAGTGAGTGAGAGAGAGAGAGAGAGAGAGAGAGAGAGAGAGAGAGGAATACTGGACAACTCACCCCGGTGCATGCCCGTTTTTCCTCCCGGTGAGGGGGTTAACTTGTAATATGCTATTGGCTGTTTGTATTCTTTTTGGAAAAATATAAAAAGATACTCCTATGGAAAGGCTTTATCATTTATTTTACTTATATTGACCCTATAAACAATTTAGTATAATGTAAGGTTTTGCCCACTCAAATGGTACCTCGTCAGATAATCCCCACATAGCCTACAACAACTTCTGTGAACCGACTTCACTGTAGTAGCCTTTTCATACATTTTATTTGTACTTAGGCTGTCTGTTGTCGTGAAAGTTTATAGTTAGAGAGATATTCAAAGTCCAGCTGTCTGCCGTCCAGCCTGTCCCACCCCTCACTGGGGAAAATTCCGGGAGGAAAACAGAAAAGGGGTGAGTTGTCCTGTTACCGTAAAATAAAATGGTAAATGGTGCATTTATATATAGCGCTTTTATCCATATCGCTTTACATAGATTGTGCATTACATTCACCCGTTCACACATTCATACACGGATGGCTGAGGAAACCATGCAAGGCATATGTCTATGATGCAAGGTACCAACCCGCACATCAGGAGCACATTGGTGAATGTTTGATTGAGTGCCGAGTGACTGATTGAGTACAGATAGGGCTCCATTTTCGTCACCGCTAAACCCCTTATCCCTAAACTTCTTTGCCTTTTTCTTACAATTTTGCAAAACATTTTTGAATAGTTAAAATGGCCAGTCTACAAGCTCACAACGTGTCAATGTAGATTGGCTAGTTGAACTATTCAAACATGTTTTTCAAAATAGTAAAAAAAGGCAAAGAAGTTTAGGGATAAGGGGTTTAGCGGTGACGGAAATGGAGCCCGTAGTGTCTAAGGCCTCATACACACGTGTCAAACGAATGTTCTGTGCTCTGTCTGTGATTAATGGCTGCCACAATGCAATTCCAATGTCACATGGTTTGACCAAACATTTGTGTTTGATTGCTGATTGCTGCCTCATCAAACACAAATGTTGGGTCAAAGTTACCATATGACTCCCAATAGAATTGCATAGAGCACCAAAGTCTGAAGTCAATATCGGTAGAGGGCGCAAATCCACAGGTTCATGTACTTTTTATTTGCATTGTAATAGGAGGATTTGTTTGAATAATAAATAACATGTCATCCCAGCCGTTTCACTCATGTGGATATGAAGAATCAACTGACTGAGAGAAAACGCTAATGTTACTGTAAAATTTTCGCTATAGAAACAGACTGTATCATATATGAGTAACTGACTGTCGCAAACGATACAGAGACACCTCCCTGACAATAAAAATAAAACTTCTGGGAACTCAGATTACCCTGACAATAACGCTATTATTGTTATTCTCCATAGGCCTACACTGACACCACGCTAGACAGGAACGCCCAAAAACGTCACATCCGGGGTAAATTCTTACCCCGGATGTGACGTTTTTGGGCGTTCCTGTTTTCCATGGCAGCCATTTTCTATGGCTGCCAATGCAACTTGGTCCAATCCTTAATCACATACGGACAAACATCTATGCCGATGCTATCTAACTTGCGGAGGTAGCGTGCCTTGTCCACGGGCAACAGATCTTTCAACGTATGGCATTGCAAATACGTTTGATAATCACTACTCTGCTCAATATTGTTTTGAAAATGCCGCAAATTGCATTGCAGTGAACGAGCGAAAATCACAACTTCCCCCGTTTGTGGGCGGAGTCACATTTTGAGGCGCTGTTTACGCGCCGTGGTGTCAGTGTATAGAGAAATTACTTCCATGAACCAGGCAGAACCAGGGGATGAGTGAGTGACGTCAGGACTTCGGCGCTAATCACAGACAGAGCCGGGCCTGCGCATGGCCAGGGTTTGTAAGGAAATCAGCTAAAGAGATGATGGATCACTCTAACACACCTGGGATTGATATAAACTGATTTAAAGTAAAAGACCACCTGGGGTTGGGTTTGCCATGATGTAACTCCAAATGTGGACAAGAAATTTAAAATAATTGCTCATAATCAGAAACCAAAGTATTGGGACTAACCATTTAGAATGGCATTTCCCTGATTATATTTGGATGGATAGCATTCTAATTAACAATATATTGTTTTGCTTTCTTGCTCTTACTCATCCCATGGGGTGTCATGGTGGATGCTTGGGAAGTCAGGGATCTCCAACGCTCTCGATCTTCTGCTGTGCGTAGCAGGGTTTGGAAGCTGCAGCCAGTCCATTCCTTGGTGTTGTCCATTTCTCTGCCTGCCTCTTCTCCACTTTCCCTCTACTGTCCCCTGTAGGATGAACTTTGACAGTGAAGTATGCCTTGTGACATGACGGCTAAGTACTGTACTTATGAATAATTTTAAGGTATTTGTACTTTACTTGAGTATTTCCAATTTCCAAATAATTGTACTTCTACTCCACTACATCTCAGTTGTACTTTCACTCCACTACAATTATTTAAAAATGAAATACAATTAAAAAACTTGAGTTACTAGTTACTTTGTAGATTCTGATTAGTATTACATACTGTAACCACTTCAGCACTATATGTATTTCGTTTTTTGGAAAATAGCAGATCTACAAGCTCACAATTGAGCTCATGTACATTGGCTATTTTCATACATTTGGAATCATGCGACATTCTGTACAATGAGTACTTTTACTTTTGGTACTTTAAGTATATTTTGATGCAGATACTTCTGTACTTTTACTCAAGTAAATTTTGTATTGTGGACTTTTACTTTACTTTACCAAGTATTTCTGCATGGCATGGCAGTATTGATACTTTTGCTTAAAGGTATATTCAGTGATTTCACTTAATTCAAATATCACTTATTTTTTCTTATTTTTTGGATAATCCTCCCTACTATAAAGTGTGCTGACCATATAAGGAGTTCCTCCCTGTCCCCAGTGAGCCCCTGGGGTAAAAAAAAACCCTAGTTTCGGTTTGGGCTTTGGGTGGCAAAGCGTTCATCCAATCAGGATGAGAGGGGCCTTCTTCCAATCATGATCGAGTGGGGCGGGCATTGGTGCACATGCTGT
The DNA here is from genome assembly GCF_951216825.1 of Electrona antarctica. Taxonomy (NCBI): domain Eukaryota; kingdom Metazoa; phylum Chordata; class Actinopteri; order Myctophiformes; family Myctophidae; genus Electrona; species Electrona antarctica. The sequence goes on from NC_136790.1 coordinate 46,116,218, forward strand.
TGGTCTGTTGTACTTCCCCCACTGTAGAGCGTGTGCATGTGCACATCTTGTTACCGGGTGGACCGGGTTTTTTTCCAAATCACCCAAATCACTGAATGCTCCTTTAACCCTAGAACACTAAACATCCTTTTAGTTAAACCATTACTAAACCTGTCTGTAGAAAAAAACAGGGATGGGGCAGGGAAACAAATGACCTTCTATGATGTCACTGAGCATCATGAAGGTACTGAAGAGTGAAGACCCACCCACCTCAGACATCAGCAACATTGTTTATGAAAATTACAAAGATATTTTCTAAACTCGTGTTTTGTGTTCTATTGGGTTTTTTGCTGGCTTTAATAGAGATGGAAAACTCAAATTACAATCCCACTGGCTGAAAGTCGTACTGTCGTGCTTTATTAATTAACCATGAAGTCTGTGTACAGTTCTAACTATATCACTCCATTCAGAAGAAAGAGTTTCATTTCTCACTCACTCACGCATTGTTTGTTTTTATGTACTGTGGTGGGAAATTTGTAGAGCCAATTACAGCCAAAGACATGTTTTTCACAAAGTGATGACTGCAGTTGAACAGATCGAGATGTCTGTCGATTTCCTCTCATGCAATAGGCTTGCTATGTCATAAGAGAGTTGTGACACTGAATTCACTCCTTTATTATTATTCACGTAGCTAGTGTGCCCTCTTGTGGTGAATAGGGGAATTACAACTGATGTCTGTAGCCTGAATACTGTTAGTAAACTGTTTTGTATGATTTCATTTCAGTACACCTCAGTTTGTTTGTTTGATTGATTGATTGATTGATTGATTGATTGATTGATTGATTGATTGATCATTTTATTAGCAGTTTGTAGAATGGGTACATTTCAAAGAAAGTACAGGTCGAATAGAGTATAGCAGTGGACGTGGTTTTCTGGACCCAGTGAAAAATCTGCCATTCATTTTTCCCATAGAGATTTACACAAATATGTATCAATTATTCTAAGCCTAGAATCAAGCCATCCAGGATCCTGGTGAATTATGACCATAATGCCTTTGATTCTGTGAAGAAAGAAACATGTAGTCATATCATATATCATATCATATTTATTTTCACAGAATCAAAGGTTTTATGGTCATGATTCACCAGGATCCTGGATGGCTTGATTCTAGGCCTAAAATAATTGATCTCTATGAGAGAAAACTGCTCTATACGAAATCTGCTACGAGGATAAAACCAGAAAAGACTGGTTTACATCAGGATCCTCCATTTTCAATTCATCAAGACATTTAAAGACATCTATATACACATCTATCATCACATACACAGTTAGGGGGGAAAAGGATATAGGTTTAAAGTGCTCATGTGGCCTAGTCATTTTTCAGGGCTTGTTTTCAAAAGACCGGGTAGCTTATTACTCACATAATCTGGCAACTCTGACCTGAATGACCTCAGTTTGAAACATTACATGACCTTTTTAGCACTCGTAGTCGCTGTCTGGCAGAAACCAGCAAATCCATTTTTCAGGTTTTTAATTTTCACCCTTAAAAAATCACACTCGTGTGAAGTGAGGGGAGCCATACATCATGATATTGGGCACAGCAGGCACATATACGCGTCAAGAGGCAGACAGAAAACACCTAGAGCAGGCGTCTCTTCTGGGTTTTTAAACAGTTGGTGGATGGAAATGACGCTTGCGTGCAAAACAAATACATTTTGGAGTTAGCTGGTTTCTGCCCGACAGGAGAGATATGTAAGTGCTTTGTATTGTTCTGTTCTCTAGAATCTAGTGATTTAATTTAATATAGACAATATATTATGTGTCCACTCAATAAGTCAGGGATGTTCAGTGAAGCCTACCTATCATCTGTCAATATAACCACCATGTAGTATACTAGGCTAGATTATATTGTATTTATTGTATTGGCCTTTGTTGTGTTATAGGCAAATACATCCATGTGAAAGGACACTTGCTGGCTGTTTTCTTGTCTATGTTGTCGTAACCAGCTCAGTGGCCTTGTGGCTAGAGTGTCCTCCCTGAGACTGGGAGGTCTGGATTCGATCCTTGGCCGGGTCATACCTAGTAAGACTATGAAAATGGGACCCAATTCCCTTAATACTCAGCATTAAGGTGGAATTGTGAGTAAGTCCCTGTCATGCTAGCATCATGTCCAGGAGAGTCCACATCAAGCTTCCTCGCGCTACAGAGACAGGAGAAAGGCTCCTGGCCTCATATGGCTCGGCAAGACTTATTATATTTTGTTCTATAGATTAGATATTTCTCTCTTCTTTGTCTCTGACTGTGATAACACACCAAAAATATCCAATCAAGTCCTCCATTTATCTTTATACACCACCTCTTTGCCCAAAATGGCCGATCTACAAGCTCCCAACGCTCACAATATGACCTTATACTGTATGTGGCTATTTTCGATTAGCAGAAATTTGTTATGTTTTGTACTGTACACCTGCAAAGTAATTGTAACTATAATTTTCAAATAATTGAGTAAAAAGTACAGTATTTGCCTCTGAGGTGTAGTGGAGTAGAAGTATAATATATTGAAACATGGAAATATTCCAGTAAAGTAAAAAAATATATATATATCTCAGAATTGTACTCAAGTACAAATGTACTTAGTTACTCCACTGATGTGGTTAAAGGGTCACGTGTGAGTAGCGTGTTCGTTGTCATCACCACATCATGTCGGTGGAGAGAGACAGGATATTGTCACACAGGAAGTGCATGCATGGTGATGCGTTCCGTCCAGTAAAACCAAACAGGAGAACAGTGTGACTGAAGGAACAGAGAGAGAGTCATCATGGTGTTCATCCACCACGTTCTACTGCTGCTGCTGCACGTTCTCTTCAGCCACACAGGTGAGACCACCTCCCCAATACCTCACAGGCCCCTTTTCCACCGGTTGGTTTCCAATGGGAACCGGTTCAGTTCTTTTTGGTTCTTAGTCCATGAGCCAGAGCTCCAAAATTGGAACGTTAATTATGGATTGAGTGGGCAAAACCATACCTATGTTAAATTGTTATCACCATGAAACTTCCCCAATTGAGTACTTACACGAATAACATGATTTATTGTATTACAAATTTTACATTTTTAAATATGCAAATGAGGCATTATGTAGGAAAATATGCAAAGTAATCGAAAATATGAAAAAGCTACTGTGGAAGGGTTCTCATGTATTAAGTTACTTGTATTGATCCTATAAACTATTTAATATAGGTCTAGTTTTTCCCACCAACTTTGGAGCTCTGGCTCATGGATTAAGAACCAAAAAGAACTGAACCGGTTCCCATTGGGAACCAACCGGTGGAAAGGGGATCACAGTGTTCTTTAACCACTTAAACCCAGAGTCCCTCAGGGCTCTATACTAGTTTTTGAGTGGTGTAAACCACTCCTACAACTGGTTGAGTGGTGTAAACCACTCCTACAACTGGTTGAGTGGTGTAAACCACTCCTACAACTGGTTGAGTGCTCCTACAACTGGCTTTTGTGTGCAGAAAAAAATGAGCATGGTTGCTATGTTCAAAATAATTTCTGACGTAATGAAATCACACCCGGGTGAACTGGATGACCGTAGCAACCATGGTCATTTTCTCTGCACAAAAAAAGCCAGTTGTGAAATCACATCCGGGTGTGATTTCATTACGTCAGATCAGAGCTGATCAGGCTATATAAAACCTTACACCACTCAGTTCACACGGGTGTGGTTTTTGAGTGGTGTAAACCACTCCTACAACTGGCTTTTGTGTGCAGAAAAAAATGAGCATGGTTGCTATGTTCAAAATAATTTCTGACGTAATTAAATCAGATCAGAGCTGATCAGGCTATATAATACCTTACCTTATATAATACCTCACATCGGACGTCAGACATTACGTCAGACCACAGCTGATCATGCTATATAAAACCTTACACCACTCAGTTCACCCGGGTGTGATTTTTTATATATCTTTGCAGGATATGCCCAACAAATTCCCAACGTTCACAATATATGAGCTTGTAGATGTGGCTATTTTCGAATATCGGATGTATGTAGAGCGTTGGGATCTACATGCTTACATCCCGTCACTTTGCGGCACTTTGTAATTAGTGCGTTTCCAACCTTTTCGGGATCAGGGGCCCACCTTGAAAATCTCAATAAAGATTAAATAAAGATACGTTCTGTATCTGGAGAACTATTCTCATGCAGACATTTTCCCACAATGAAAATACTGAATGTTGAAATTATTGAAACATGTATGGTACAAATACTATTGTTGCTGTCGGGTAGAAATAGTTCCTTTTTAAAATGGCATTGCGAAGCGTTTTGTAGACCTGCTATTTTCACTACTTTTATGTGTGACAGCAGTGTGTATAGGGATGCCTACAGGTGCGTGTGTGCGTGTGTGCATGCGTGCGTGCGTGCGTGCAAAATCTTACACCACCGATTAATGTATCTTTTTAATCAATTGAAATCAATTTGAAAAATTAGCAGCAGGGAGTGTTAGGCGGGAGGAGTATCCTGTATAGGATGAAGGTTCCATGTCATCCCAGTGGGGGCTCCTCACTGGCAGATGAGTCAGTAGGATACATACAACACACATTTTGTGTGTTGTATGTATCCTACTAATTTTAAAATTACGAGAATGATGAGAAAAATAAACAAAGATATATTGTATTTATGTAGACTATAGGCCTTTGTTGTGTTATAGGCAAATACATCTATGTGAAAGGACACTAATAGAGTGCTGTCTTTCATTTGTGTCCTCATCTCATTCACTAGTCATTCAGTTGTGAAAACAGACACTTGGAAAAGAGTATAATGCTATTTATTGATTGATCGGATACTTTATTAACAGGCTTTGGGCTAAGCCCCTAGGGCAAAGGCTTGTTTCCATTGTGGTCCGCTGTGTAATATCGGAATCGGTATTGGCAGATATGACCCTGGAAATAATCGGAGATCGGATATCGGTCATAATTTCATAATCGTGCACCCCTAAATAAAAGTATAACTAACAATACAACAGTACAGTACAGTACAGTACAGTACAGTACAGTGCAGTACAGTACAGTACAGTACAGTACAGTAACTATCACAATAAAAGTATAGTTGCACCACTAACTTCACACAGGGTTTTTTTCAAAAAGGTTTGCCCACATGCTCACAAATAATGACGTCAGGTTGAAAGAGTTTTAAAAAAATCAAGACACATCTGCTGCATATTATTGTCCTTACCGATGTCCTCCAAAAGGTACAGGTGTCATCGCCCAACGCAGCTGGGTCATAGCAGAGGGCGATGATGTTGTCCTGCCCGAGAGATGCCCAGACAGTTCGGAAGATGGAGCGCCCAGCCTCACTGCTAAGGTCGTCAATGGAGCATCCAACCTCACTGCTGCTGAGCTCACCAATATCAATGGAGCATCCAACCTCACTGCTGCTGAGCTCACCAATATCAATGGAGCATCCAACCTCACTGCTGCTGAGCTCACCAATATCAATGGAGCATCCAACCTCAGTGCTGAGGTCATCAATGGAGCATCCAACCTCACTGCTGAGGTCATCAATGGAGAATCCAACCTCACTGCTGAGGTCATCAATGGAGAATCCAACCTCACTGATGCTGAGGTCATCAATGGAGAATCCAACCTCAGTGCTGAGGTCTTTAATGGAACATCCAGCCTAAGTGCTACTGAAGTCATCAATGTTGACACCGAATCCAGCCTCACTGATACTGAGGTCATCAAGCGGAATGCGCACATCACATCTTCACCAGAGATTCTAGTAACAGGTCCTGAATGCCCTTCACATCTACCAAACAAAGCCATCACAGCAGAAGATGCTGGGCTGTACTGCTGCCGAGATGGAACAAACGACAGGATTCATGTGTCCGTCCTGAGCAGTGAGTGTGATAATAATAATAATACCGGTGGTAGTAGTAGTAATAATAATAATCATAAAAGTCTAATATTTCTATTTCTATGAAAGCTTCTGCAGGGAGTGTATTTCAACCAAAACACAACAGAACAATTTTCCATGAAATGAAATAAAGTTGTCTGTCTGTCTGTCTGTCTGCCTGCCTGCCTGCCTGCCTGCCTGCCTGCCTGCCTGTCTCTCTCTCTTCTCTCTCTCTTTTTAGGAGGGTCCATTCAAAGATCTAATTCAACCATCTCATTTAGCTGTGTGCTGGTCACTGCCAAAGGGCGAGGTGCATGTGTTGAACCTACAGTGAGGTTGAGGTGGGTGGACGTTGAAGACAATGAGATCCAGAGAGTACGCCGTGGTTCATGTAACACCCGGATCATTGTTCAGAATGAGGACAGCAGGGTGTTTCTATGCCAGGCGTACCGTGGCACGGAGGTCAAAGCAACCCTGTCGTTCCCCATGAGACCCCCAGGCCCAGGTACGCATGTTGTCATCCACCATCACAATCCCAGACAATATCTAGTCTCATATCACAATATCATTTCAGTCAAACAAACTCTTAGAATGAATATAGCATATATTTATTGAGCAAAGTTGAGCATGGATATATGAAGCATAGATTGGCGTCAGGCTCTGTCCCCATTCATTCCCTGAATATGAATATACATTGATGACATGATGAGATATAAGACGAAATTGAATTACGCTACAGGAAATGAATTAAGACCCCCATGCAGGGGGACCTATAGAAACAGAGCCTACAGGTGGATGCTGGGGAGGTGGTGGGATTTGCAGCAACTTCATGAGCAGCACAGCAGATAGGCAGCGAGGCGGAGAGCAGAGAGACAGCAGCAGCGACCGCACAGCAGGAGAGAGAAGCCAGGAATGGCAGAGCGGCAGTTTAAATGAGCCGCCCTGATCAGGTAGAGAGTGCACGTGACTATAGTCACCTGATCAGGTAGAGAGTGCACGTGACTAGTCACCTGATCAGGTAGAGAGTGCACGTGATTAGTCACCTGATCAGGTAGGCGCGCTCACGAGTTGTCTGCCTGAACTAGCTACGCAGGCTTCGCATAATATATTGATATATTATATACAGAGCCAGAAATATTATATATCATCGGCTGCATGGGGGAAAAATGAAAAATGTAACAAATAAAATTGGTAGTGATAATATAAAGAAGACCAATCTAATTCATAACTTTTAAAAACGTTTTTATATAGGTAAAGGGAGACGTGGCATCTTAGGAGGACCAGATCCTAATTATGATTCTGATAATAATTTTGGTTCTGAAGTGGATCCTCAATCTGAAGGTAATGAAATCACACACACACACACACACACACACACACACACACACACACACACACACACACACACACACACACACACACACCATATCTTCTGGCACCAAATGTATCATAATTGTACATGAATAATAATTCAGAATATACTGCAAACCACAATAGTTGATGAAGCTATATGTTTGTCTTCATATTCTGCAAGATCAGAACACATTATTTCGTTGCGATTATTGCGATTATTGTCATCAGAACATGTCATTTTCCAGCGACACCTCAGAAATACAATGGTGTCCATGAAGCTCAAAGTTCCAGCTCGATGTAAATATTATAGATGGGAAATTGCAGCATAAGATTCAGGCTATGACACAAGTATGAGGCTCGTTAGGAAACAGCTTTGACATAATAACATGGTGTTGAAACAGACCTGCAATTAACCTGCACAGCACAACTTGACATAAGACTCGCCACAATACGGATGTACTGTAAGTAGGACCATAACACTGTGCAACAGGACATTGCAGAACAAAGCAAAGCAAAGCAAAGTTATTTGTTTACCCAGGGTGAATGGACTAAGCTCGACAAACTTGTTTACAGCCAGACCCTGCTCATAGAACATTTCATGGTAGGGGTTCAATGCCTTGCTCAAGGGCACTTCAGCTGTGGTAATTTTAACGTGCCGGTCCGGGGATACGAACTGGCGACCTTCCGATAACAAGACCGCTCCGCAAACCGTTCGGCCACCGCTGCCCCAACATACCATATGCAAACAGAAAACTATGCATTAGTCAAGTCGTGTCTATACAACACAAAACAACAAGTATTAACAAAAAGCATATTGCCTCAGTCTGTCGGCTGAAAACCTCATATGTCTCCTTTCAGGATTCAAATTCAAAAACAGCAAAAGTAGCAGTGCTCGAAGCGTGGTGCAAAGCGTCACATTTCGAGCTTGCAGATCTGATGCTTTTGATGCTTTTGTGTGACGCTGTGGTATGATCAACTAGGGCATTAATTAAATTAAAAAAAACAGTAGAATACAGTAATTAGACAGGAAAGGGGGAGAGAGATGGGGGAAAACATGCAGCAAAGGCCAACGGGCTCAGGACTCGAACCTGCAACACGCCACCAGGCTGATTACGAGCCTATAGGTGCCTGGACCGCTCAGACACGGCCCAGGCCAAGATATGAGCTTTCTACCCAATAGCAGTGATGTACTGTATCAATGTATGTTAACACTATACTACAACAGACAAAGTAAGTGTATTGGAATTTATTGAATTGAACAGAATTGTACTGAATTTACTAAATCGAATTGCGTTGAAATGAACTGAACAGAATTGGACTGATCTGAATTTAACTGAATTTCATTGAACTAAGTTACTGAAATGGCCTGCGCTGGGGTAGCAGTGGCTCAGGAGGTATAGGCGAGGCCACATCAGATTCGGAAGGTTCCCAGTTCGATCCCCGGCTCCCCCTGTGCTACCGTCAAAGTGTCTTTGAGCAATCTGCCTACCTGCTCCCGATGAGCAGCTTGATGCCTTGCATCATGGTTTTCTGTACAGTACTGTGTGTGTGTGTGAGTGAACGTACAGTATATATGCAATAAATGCACCATTTCATTGAATTTGCAGGTGGCAATGGAGGTGTGGCTGTTGTGCTGGTAGGGGTGGTGAGCTGTGTGGCGCTGACAGCTCTGCTCACTCTGTTTGTTGTGAACAGAAGACGGTCAAGTAAGTTCTCCAACACCCTCTGATTGTGAGATGATTAAGTCAGGGGTGTTACATAAATACAGCCCCAAGCGAATGGGGTGCAATCTGCCCCGTGGAAGGATTTTTGGGGGGTTATTCACGACCATTTATTATGTATTTGTACATGCCATAACCTCGCTTCACCAGGCTTTCCACCCTAGTACAGCCAGGGTTCGAATTGTAAACAAGCAGATGTGTGGGGGTGGGGTTCTAACTACCCTATTCTTGAGCCTCCCCCAGTGTGGCACCATTGTGCCTGTCTCTGTGTGCTGCTGTTTATTTTTATTTTTTTCCCCCGGATATCTGAAGTATAAAATAATGGTAACTAAAGCAATCAAATAATTGAAGTAAAGAAAAAATATGAGGAGTAGAAGTAGAAGTATCACAAAATTGATATACTAGGTTAATGGTTTTCAACCAGTGGTCCGAGGACCACCAGTGGTCCTTGAGGTGGTTCCAGGCATGGTCCCCAGCTAAATAATGGAGAGTTGGTAACCAAATTGAGCGTAAAATGAAACCAAATGGACCCGTAAAAAACGTAACACTCAAGAGTTAAATTATTGTTAAACATCTACATTACTTAATTTACAAGAAGTCTACACAATTGAGTACCACAGACGAATAACAGTCTAAGTCCACACTATTGATCCATAATATATAAATGATAGATAAAGGTTCAGGACAACGAGGCCTTTTCGTGGAGGGGTCAGTCTGAAATTTGGACTTAGACTGTTTTTCGTCTGTGGTACTCAATTAGAAAATATACTGTAGAAGAATTGTTATTTTGAACGTTTGCCTGTTATCTCTCCTATGGTACCAAAATCAATTCAGCATGGAATTGTGGACAAAATCTTACCCAATGATAACAGGGTTATTCTTTAGTTTTGGGTCAGAGAGGCTAAATCTCACCAAGGGTTGAAAACCACTGCTCTAGGTAAAAGTACCTAAACATTGTGCTTGCAGTACAGTACTTAAACAACCGTTCGCCCCCCACTGTACAACACTACAATTATATTTGCTATGTCAGAGATAACTTGTTCATCTGTGCATACAATGCGTTGCAATGCGAGATGTGACACATTGTGAGCTTGTAGATCTGCTATTTTCAAAAGATTTCTATACATTTTAGACATAATATGACAACTTGTGAAACGGCATATTGTATATTTAAAGTTTGATTACAGGAATTTGACTTATTACTTGAGTGTCTCTACGTTGCAGTATTGATACTTTTACTTAAGTAAAGAAATGTGACACCACTGTTGTTCAGTGCATGGATACTACAGGTATGTAAATACAGGGAAAAAACTGGAAGAGTGACTGGACAGAGTCTCTGTATGACAATGAGGCTAAATATGCACGCACAACAACATGTCTCACAACGACCCAAGTAGATGTGTAGTGGATTAGGACCTGTGCCGTCTGACACAGCACAGTAGTATGCAAATGCAAAGTGGACGTTTGGAACAGCCTTTTGTTGTGAAACCAAAGGCGTTAATGTCCTGTTCATGCGTGCATTCATTCATCACCTACATATGCAATTCGATCTACAGGCTAAACAATGTGCTGCATACGCCAGTGGTTCTCCAACCTTTTCATGTCAGGGACCCCCAAATTTATACACATATTTGTCCATGGACCCCCCCCAATCTAACAGAGTGCCGTGTACAAATACACAGCAGTCTCAGCCTCTGCTGCGCCACAGATACTTGTGTGTACTTAACAAAACAATAGCAGTAGTACAACCACCGCACTGCACAAGTCGCCAACTCCCAGTCTGTCCAGCAAACGTTCACATGACACATGCAAACACACACATGTGCATGCAACATACACACACACACCTTCTGGGATCCTGCTGTACTGTGATCTTTGAAATCACTTATGTTAGATGTGCTAATCAGTTTTTTTTTTACGCACAGTAGCCTATATGGCGGCAGCCAGTGAGTTACGTAAAGTTATTGCGGCTCACAAACTGGTACGGTTATCAAATTCTACAATACCCAAATCTAGAAGTTTGAAGTCAAGTTACATAAACCTTCCCAGGCCCCTACCTAGACCTCATGTATGGGGCGGCAGTGCCTCAGGGGTAGAGTGACCGGATAGGAACCACAAGTTCAAACCCGGGCTCCCCCAGAGTTAGTGTCGAAGTGTCCTTGTCCTTGAGCAAGACTCTGAACCCCTAATTGCTCCCGATGTGCAGGTTGGTGCCTTGCATGGCTTCCTCCGGCATTGGTGTGTGAATTGGTGAATGTAATGCACAATCTCTGTAAAGCGCCTTGGATAAAGGTGCTGTATACTGTAAATGCACCATTTACATTTACTCATAACCTATGCCATATACAGTACCTAAACTCAACCATATATCTAATGTCTAAACACAACATAAATGTATACATAAATGTAATATCTAATCTAAACGTAAACTGAAGTTTAAGTTTTGTAAATGATTGTGTTTAATAATAAGTAGGTCTATATAGAAAATTGATATAGTTGTTTGTAGGTTAATACATAATTGTGCTGTGTTGGTATATCATACATATTGACAATACTGCTGTTCCATGGCAAAAGGGATTAGTTGATTTACACGCAGTGTTGGGTAACTAACACTACGTAACTTAATATATTACGTAATATATTACCGGAATACGGTAACTTGTAATATAATACATTACTTAACAAAATAATTGTAATATATTCTTACTTTCTGTATTACTTTCTGTCTGTCTGTCTCGTTGCCCGTGGCTCTGTCTTGTGACATTATGTGACAACTGCAGAAGTTAAAGAATTACGTATTTCCGCTCCCCACTAATAGTTCTCAGGTCTGGTGTTTGTCCTCTTTTTTTCTCAGTCGTGTTTTCAAATGGATTTGGCTAGGCGGCCGTTTGGCCTCGCCTTATTGTAGATACGCCACTGGTCTACGTAATGTATAATTTATAATTATACTAAATATTTAATTGTTCGATTTGAGCATTTAAAAAAAGTAATATGTAATAGTAATATTAATATATTACTCTTGCTCAGACAGTAATATGTAATACAATATATTACTTGACAAATTAAGGTAATAAGTAATAAGAAATATATTCCAAATATAAAGTAATATACCCAACACTGTTTACACACAATTGTAACCATTCACAAGTGAGTATGTTGAACATGTGTTGTATTACAGGCAAGCCGCTGCCAGCCAACTTAGACAACATCAACTGTGTAAGTTACCTCTAAATAATGAATGTGAAGAGTTATTATACGACTGCTTTGAATACTGATGCCTGTGTGTGGGTGTGTGTGTGTGTGCGTGCGTGCGTGCGTGCGTGCGTGCGTGTGTGCGTTATGTGTGTGTGTGTGTGTGTGTGTGTGTGTGTGTGTTTATACATGTGTGAGGGTCAAATGCTCCCCACAAGTGTAGTAGAATTGATAAACAGACATTGTGAGGGCACTTTTCCTGATCCTGATCTACTAGCTAGATCAGGACTAGCTCACAACGCCTCCTAGCAGGACACGCTGTATGCTTGCAGATCGGCCATTATCGGTGCATGGCAGCTAGGGTTTGGGTTAAAATATGGCATTCATAAATTTGCCGTCCTAAAATGTGTATAGTAATACAAATGTGTGTGTGTGTGTGTGTGTGCGTGTTTGTGTGTGTGTGTGTGTGCGTGTGTGTGTGTGCATGCGTGTGTATTTAGGATATATATTCAGATGATGTGATCTACGCGGATCTGGATCTCCCGGTGTCCAGTGGAGTGTTGATTATGCCTAAACAGGAAGTATCCGAGTACGCTTCCGTCAGGACACACATGTATGACCAGTAAATCACTATCACTGGTGCTTCTGTTTTATCATATTAGGATGTGACATCATTACTTTTCTCTTCAGGGATTACAGTAATAACGGTGGTTAAAAGTGTTCCAGGGACCTTCAGGGTTCCTTGACGGGGTCTCCAAATGGACCCTATAGCAGGTCTGTAACTCTGAGGGTGTACAAATAGAGTTTGTACTCTCTCAGAGTTATATGGTTTAAAATAGATTGAGTACTGTACTGCAGTAATCTGGACAACACATTAACATTTTGCAGAAGCGTTTGACAGTAGGACATGTAATCTTGACATTCAAATAATACTTATTTTGTAGAAATACGTTTTCAAATGATCAACCTTTTCTTTTTGTTTGCAATTCATTGTTTGTGTGTGTCTGTTCGAATCGCCAGCAGCACATCTTCAAAGTTGATACCTTCCTGTTTCATTTTTGTCATTCAAATGTACACTTAGTGCCAACACAAAGAACTGAAGAGAACTGTATACCTTCTTCTCAGAATAGTCCTTTTAACTTGTCTACCTCCCCCGACAATCATGTGTGTACATGCGCGCACACACACACACACACACACACACACACACACACACACACACACACACACACACACACACACACACACAGCAGGTGAGAGATTTCTGGAGCCCGCCTTGTCTTATTTGCATTTTAAATGCAGTTGGCCGGCCCAAACAGTGTAGCACAGCACAGGTAATCTACACACTTTAGGTGTGTTATTGTCTCCGAAGCCAGTTGTCTGCCAGTGTTTCTCAAACTTTCTCATGTCAAGGATCCCCAAATTAATATGCATTTTCCCATGGAATCTGAAAATATATGTTGTGCCACAGTGCCAGTGACCCCTAAACCCTTTCATAATTTGGGTAAATACACAGGTTCATTCATGTACTGAAGGGTTAAAGTGGTTTAACTGATTTTTGAACCCCTTGAAGGACACAAGGGGTTTGAGAACCACTGATAGAAACCAGGCAAGATAAGACAGAAACTCTCTGTACAGATCACATGTTAATATGAAGGATTAACTTCAAACATAGACAAAGTGCTTATCTGAATGACATGAAATGGAAAAAGGGCAGCAAATGTACATTCTTATAATGTAGGAAAAACAATGCACTTGTTGATCATCTACATTCACAGCAAAATGCCTAGTGTTGATTTACCTCAGAAGAGTGTACCATTTGGTTTCATTTGTTGTACACCCCCCAGTGAACACTGGGATTTTATCGTACATTAAAGTGTCAGAATTTGAATCAGTTACGCTGACGTGACCAAGTACTTTGCAGATTCAATTAGACTGGGTCAGTCATATGCTATTTTAATGTATCACCCATCAGGTCAATGCATTGCTTGTTGTACATTCTTGTTGTACAACAAATGGCTGGTAATGTGAGAGGGCGAGCAAGCTAGCTATCTGTACACATGTATCTGTACTGTATGTAACATGTATGTAACATGCATTTTGTTGTATTTGTGTGTATAGGACCAGGACCACCTCGAAAATGAGATGCTATACATCTCAGGTGCTACACTTTCAATAGATTATTTCAAAACAATTCTGACAAAATATGTCCTGTCATAATTTGATCTCTCTCTACTGTAGGTAAAGACTATACGGTGACATTCTGATCAAAACAGACTGTACTGTGAACATTCATGTACATTCTCCAGTTGTATTTAGGTGTACATGCAATAATGGTGAAGATTAACTAGCAATCATTTACCCATAGGGACCCCCTGGAACCCCCCCAAGGATCCCTGGGGGTTCCCGAACCCCACACTGAGAACCACTGATCTATACAATAATACAGCAAAGTAAATATACAAAGATATACAGTACACCAAACAGAGACATCCCTCTGAGAGATGGCTCTTCGAATGGTAACCTAGAAGAACCTTCAAGAACCTGAAACTTGTTTTTTTGTGTTCTCCTGTATGTGTGTATCCTTCCTTTTAGCATTATTGTATAACTGTACATCTGTACTTTTAGCAAACTATTTAAAAAGTATTGAATCAAAGCCACCTCTGAAGGGGGAGCAGGAGCCAACTTAGGTTATGAGAACTTTAAATTGAAACAGAGCCATATGTGGAAACAACTCCACGGCCTGTGAAATACGTTGCATTTTTAATGTAATGTTCATTAATGTACATTGTCCCGACTAAATAAACAAATAAAGTAAAGTATATATTTATACATGGTGACAGTGTCCAAGACAGATTTATAACATCTGCACAACATCTTGCACTGGATATCGAAATGAATTAATAGAAATCTGTGTGGTGCGTTCCATGCATGTTTCTGTTGGTTTCAAAATTGTGCAATTATATGAATTTGGAATTGTATAAAGTTGTGCTGTAATTCTACTGTTCCAAAACATATTCTGCACATCTTCAGAAATTAAAAGGTGTACAGGCTACCATATCATATTATCTATCCAACTAGTTCTTGTTTAAACTAACTTTATTTTAGGCTACTATAAAAACAATAGCATAGCGGTCTTTAAAAAAAATCTAAACTGAAAGGTGTATTGTGCAGAAGAACTTGATCCATAAACTTTGAAATCAACCTATTATTATTGACTGGGTCTGGGTTTGCTTTCTTTGGCAAAGAAAAACAGTCAATGTGTTTTGAAGCAAAATACACCGAAACCTGCGTCTATCTAAATGTTTCTTTGACGATGGCCCATCATCAAGGTGGCTTTTGTTATGCGCCTTTCACATTGAAATTGACCCTGACTGCAGCCAGCCAAGTGGAGGAGAGCTGTGAGAAGGTGGGAGGAGGTGTTGCTACAAGACAAAAAGCGAAACGGCGATTGACTATTTCCTGAAAGGTTAAAGGGTAGTGTTCCTGCCTCCTTATCACCAAATCTCCAGCACTGTCCTCCTACTAGGACCTCAGGACACAGCACAGACACACACTCAGCGAACGCACGCACACACAATGGAGTAACCACGGACAAGCCACAATAATATTTCAGTGCAACTTGCAGGCCGCAAGCTCCGTCAAAGTGACCGTCTGAAGCAGCATCCACCTACCTAGGCGATCCACCGAGTTTTACAGGTAAGGACTTTTTAAACGGTTATTTCCAGTGTGGTTTTGTGGTAATTGGCTTTATTTCCTCGGCGGGTCCAAATGCTTCGCGTCTTGTGCGCCCTAGTCTAGTAGATTAAACTTTCTCGACCACACAAAACAAAGTGGCTTCAGCAGCATACTCTGGCACACAAGGGGACGATGGCAGATACATATCAAGCAATTACAATTGCAATTTCGTTCGTTTGAATATAACCACTGGCAACCTGTGTCCTAATGTGTAGCTTCTTACAGTGGGTTTAATTTAAGAATTAATGAAATGATTCTCTCTGTTGTGTCACTTGTGTGCTACACCGAATGATTGTGTGCAGACTGTGCACTTGCTTGTGACTCAAACGGAAGTGGCACTATTGCCTACTACAATAATGCATTGATTTGTAGGCTATGTATCCTAGTATTTTTCTCAAATGAATTAATTTGTATTTTAATTTGTATATTTGAGCCTTTAAAAATCTCCAACCTCTAAGTAGGTGACTTAAATCATGTATTTCTTCTCAATGTCAGGCCTGGGGACCACTGGGGGTCCAATAAGACCCCTACAAGCCTGTAACATTTATACACTGAGGATTTTACTTTAAGTAGTATATCTACAAGCTCAAAACACGTCATGTTTTGAGCCTACAGAACTTCTGTAGTATGATCAAGTATAGGGTATTCAGAGTCAGACACAGTTTCCGACAGCATGCAATTGTATCAAACTGGGGGTCATTGAAATTAAATGGACGACCACCAATCAAGTGTCAACCAACTTAATTTCCGTGAAAGTTTAACATTATTAAACCTGATTAATAATAATGAATAATAGTAATTAAACAACTATTACTACTAGCACCACTGTTACTCATAATGCTAACATTATTGTTTCCCCTACAGAACGCAACGCAACACTGGTGACTTACAGCCATGTCAACCGCAGGGGATATTCCAAAGGAGGAAGTAACTGAGAAAATTGATTCCTATTTGACTCGGCAGGAAGAGGAACTCACCTGTCCTGTGTGCCGTGACATCTTTAAACACCCTGTTATCCTGTCTTGTAGCCACAGCTTCTGCAAGTCCTGTATGCAGCAATGGTGGACAGGAAAACCATCACACAACAAGGCATGTCCTGTTTGCAAAACAAACTCCTCTCTAGATCAACCTCCCATCAACTTGGCGTTGAATAACCTGTGTGAGAACTTCTTAGAGGAGAGAAGTCACAGATGTATGTCTGAGGTTCTCTGCCCTCTACATGATGAGAAACTCAAGCTGTTCTGTCTGGATGATGAACATTTGGCATGCCTAGTGTGCCAAGTTTCTGAAAAACATGCAGGACATAAGTTCAGACCCATTTACGAATCTGCAAAACAACTCAAAGAGGGCATCCAGGAATCACTGAAGGCCTTAGAGGAGAAACTAGAGGACCTTAAAGAGATTAAAGCAGGATATCATCAAACAGCAGCATACATTAAGGTGCAGGCCCAACACACTGAGATACAGATTAAGAAAGAATTCAAGAAGATTCGGGATTACCTACGTCAGGAATATAAGGCCAGAATCACTGAGGTGAGGGAGGAAGAGAAACAGAAAAGTCAGATGTTGATGGAAAAGATTGAGAGTCTGTGCAGAGAAATGGTGACTCTTTCCAACACCATCAGAGATGTCGAGGCAGATGACATCTCATTCCTGCAGAACTATAAAACCACAGTGGAAAAGGTCCAGCGCACACTGCCAGATCCACAGCCAGTTTCAAAAGTAGTGATTGACATGGCCAAACACCTGGGCAACCTGACCTTCAGAACCTGGGACAAGATGAAGGAGATCGTCTCCTACACTCCTGTGATCCTGGATCCCAACACAGTCCTTACTGGATTCATCCTGTCTGATGATCTGACCAGCGTGGTGTACAATCATGATGTACGTGAAGAGCTGTATACCAACCCGGACTGCACAGCTGTCTGCTGCACCTGGTCCAGGGTACTGAGGGATTTAACTCAGGGACTCATAGCTGGGACATTGAAGTTGGAAACAATGCCTTCTGGGAACTGGGGGTGTTAGAAGAGTCTTTCCAGATAACCAATGGAGTTGATGGTTTGTGTTGGGGTTTAGGCTTTAGGAATGGCAGATACACAGCAAACGCAGGGACGGCTCTCTCTGTGGAGCAGAAACCCCGGAGGATCAGAGTCCAGCTGGACTGGAACAGAGGAGAGCTGTCCTTCTCCGACCCTGACACTAACACACACCTACACACCTTCACACACACTTTCACTGATAAACTATTTCCATTCATTTCTACTTATCACCATCCCCCTCTGAGGGTGTTGCCTGGGAAGGTGTGTGTCACTATGGAACATGACATTTATATATAGGAGCAATAACAAGAAAAAGAAAGCGAAGTTGTCCTCCCAGTCTTTTTATGGGTGTTGGAAATGTCTCTTAAGTGTAAATCCAGCAGGCTGTTTTTTTCATGTCAGTATTGGATATCACTGTTTTATATTGTATACTGTTGATAGTTTATTTTTAACTTTTTTCCCATGCACAGTTTTTGCACATAGGCAGTGTGGCTAGGCTGTAATAATGTCAGGGGTGGTATCATGGACCACAGCAACAGCTACCCTTTGCTGCTAGACTTAGTTTCACTGTATTTACTTTTGACTTATGTTGTATTTTTGTCTTGTAATAAACATTCAGATAAAAGGTGATTTGTGGTGTGTGTGTGTTTTATTGGCATACTGTGTTCATGATAATGTCAGTCAGCAATTCACATGAATTACCATTTAGAAGTACTGTTATGAACACTACAACCAGGTTATTCCTTCACCACACCAGTTTCTGTTCTGAAGGAATTTGAAGCTATTGTATTTCCATATTAGTGATTTAATTTTCAATCATAGCTCGAGAAACTAAATAAGAAAAAACAACATAACATGCAGAATGGCCCAAAAGTGGTTCTCAACCATGTTCATGTCATTGTCCCTCAATTTGACGTGATGTGCACCCCCATTTAAAAAGATTGTTTTAATACTTAGTATACACTACAGTGTGGCAATAGTTTGTTGAGGTTTTTTTGTACTCATTTATGGGGAATAAAAAACAAATGTAAAATATCCATATGTATAATTGTATATCAGCTCAATAATTAATGAAATGATATTGTCATAATATTTACACTTCACTTACACTTCACACCTCAGAAGGCTAGTGACAGGTGCGTAGGGCAATAGAGCATATATATTAAAAAGGGTATCTTTGAAAAACAAAGAAAAGGTCCCTGTCAGACACTTGCCAAAATGTTGCTCTTTATTAGGTCAACGTTTTGGTCGATTAGACCATCAGGACAGACAATGTCACAATTTCTTCACTTATCCTTCAAAGTAGCAAATGTAGCATAATGATATGACGTCATATCATTATGCTGCTAAGGGACATTGGTACATATCTTCATCACGTCATGGGACATACGCTTCGTAGCATGAAGGAAAACATACCTGCGCGGTCTGCTTCCGTATGTGCCAGCATATGACGTCATATCATATGCTGCTAAGGGACATACGCATTGTAGCACCTGACTAATAACATTACTTGCACGCTCTGCTTGCGCAAGTAAATACTAAAGTCGGCTGTCAATGGTGACGTAATTTTGAAGTATGGTAAAATCTTCTATCTATATCTTAATTATGTCACCATCAATACCTACCAAGCATACACATGCATTCGTACCAGCACGACCACAATACTTGCGCGCTCTGCTTGCGCAAGTAATAAGATGCAGTGGTGTCACATACAAGTGAAGTCCTTCACCACACCCTTTTCTGTTCAATCATGTGCAAATTAGGTTTCTATAGTGACTTGATTGAGCATAGCTGCAGAGAGATACTTTGTATCACTTCATTGTACTTACACTATACCCAACGTGAATATTGAATTTACATAGGATGATGTTAACAAAGTGGACAGACTATTCAAATTGGTATCAGATGAATTGAATTCCATTCTAATGAAATGGCCCATAGCTTAGTGCTGAAACAGTCCAGAAACTTGATGGGAGATGATTGATGACTGTTGATGGGCTTGTCTAGGTGTGAAATACACCCAGATTAGGAGTGACACGTTGAAGTATTTCCTTCTAGCCTACGTACATTTCTTATATTCGTTTTATTTTGGTGCTATCTGGCTATGTCCATCTTTTAGTGTCTGTGTAAACACAAACTTTATCCTAACACAAACATTAAATTAAATGTCATTGGCCACTTTTACGTCACTGTCCCAACACAAACATGAAATGCCATTGACAATGAATGGCCAGTTTTTTTGCAAACATTACGTAAATTGTTATTGGCCGGAATGAGATGATGTACTGTATATATAATCTTTATTTCAGACAGGAGTCCATATCACACAAAAAAACACAAAAAGACAAACAACATGGGAAAAGGATCAAAGTGAGCAATTAACACAAAACAATAGGTAGTCAAAGTACTGACTACCTAATCAGCAGCAGGCTGCTGATCGAGCCAGTGCTTGCGTAGCCTGGACATGACCCGGTAACAGCTCTTTATAGGGTGTGTTAGTGCCACTATGATACTGTTACTAGACACCTCCAGGCGTTGCATAAAATTATACATTTTTATACAGTTTTCTTAAAAAAGCATCACATGTGGGCACACCAACAGAGGTAAACAACTGACTGGCACTGTGCCACCTAGGAACACTGAGAAGTAACCTCATGGCATCGTTATATGCCACTGAGCCGTTGCATGCTTTTTACTCTGTACGAGGAAGTATGATAAGAGCGCCCCTCACTTCACACAGGTTTGATTTTATTACATTTGGTTTGGCAATCGATTTGTTTTCTCATGCCAATAATAGTCCACTTGCCAGAATGTGAACCCATAGCATAGGCATGTTGGCTACACCAAAGTTTTATGTTATAAATGTTGAGTATGGGTCCCCAGCATGTACAAACCTTTTATAATTGGCATAATATGTGACCATACCATTAACAAAGGGGGGGAAATCTTAATTTAAGTAGCATGTGATGTGTCAAACTAGGGGTTTTTCATGATGCTGAATCCATTACAAGCATTAGTTTTGCACAAAAACACTCCTTGGGCTAAAAACGGCCATAGCCGTCATCACAGCCAGCAACTGTGGCTCAGGAGGTAGAGCAGGTCGTCCAATTATCCATGGGTCGGCGGTTCGAATCCCGGCTCCTCCTGTCTACAAGTGTTCTTGGGCAAGACACTGAACCCCAAATTGCTCCCGATGTGCTGGTTGGTACCTTGCATGGCTTCCGCTGATCTATGTAAAGCGCCTTGGATGAAGGCACTATATAAATGCACCATTTACCACAAATGTGATGATGTCAGCAAATTGGCTATGGCCGTTTTTAGCCCAATTAGTGCCGTGGCCCGTGGGTAAGCGTTGTGAGCTTGTAGATTAGTTATATTTGCCACGCGACACGCCGACACCGGCATACATTGAAGAATAAATCAGCTGCCTCGCACTCTTCCTAAACGCAGACTACGCAGGCTGCGTAGGTTCCCCGATTCACAAAAGGCCCCCGCCCGCCCTGCGCAAAGTCGGCAAAGAGCGCACTACGTTATTTGCGTACGGACGGTGCGCAAATAACGGTGAGCACAGGGCAGGCGGGGCCTTTTACGTTATTTGCGCAGTGAGTGTACGCTGCTCAGAAGGGTGAAATCTTCCGTCAACAGCGTACCTAGTGATCAGAATCGGAGACAGGCCTGGGCTACACCGAAACTTATTTTGCTTCGGTGTTGTTTCGGACGGACGGGAGAGTATATTTTTAGACAACAACACACAGATAGATCTATCACTTCCAACTCGGTTTTCAGCATCGCCAATGCACGGAGAGAGAGAGTTGCGCCAGCAATGCGATCTTAAATGTTATGTCTCAGGTTGTATTGGTGTAAATATAATTATTAAAAAATACGAATGGCCCCGAATCGGAATCGAAATCCGAATGGGTCGAATTGCTCGAATCCACGTGGGTTTTTAAAACGAATATCCGAATGTAATTTTTGGACAATTCCGGCAGCACTAGTACTGTACTGTACTGTACTGGCACACCCGAACACTGCGTGAAAAGAGGAGTTAACGGGCAATTATGGGCACTGTATTTGCCCATAAACCTCAAGTTTAGCAGCATATACAGTTAATATACGCTAATATACAGGTGTGATGGTACAATTCGGGAGTTTACCGGAGTTTGTTGGAAAGTTTAACGTGAGTTTCCTGTAATATACACATCCGTATTCCATGCTTTTTGCGCAGTGGAAATCATCATATATACAGTTAATATGTGCATGTATGTTTGTGTGTGTGTTAGGTTGCGCACAGGTGGTGAAAAACAACCATGCTGTTTTCATGCTCCGACCCACCCAGCCATCCAGCCAGCCACCCACACACATAGCTCCGTAAGGGAGTGGTTGCACCACTCAAAAAAAACAAAAAACAAAACAACAACTAATGAATTATATACCTGTGAATTGATCCCAGTATCTACAATAAGATATACAACGTTACTGGTTCCTCACTATAGGTTAAAACACCAGCTGAGTGTTAACTCTGTCTTTATGTATGTATCGTGAATCAATGTGACACATTGTGAGCTTGTAGATCGGCTATTTTCAAAAGATGTTTACACATTTGAAAACTTGAACTTATGCATAATGAGTACTTTTACTTTTCGTACATTAACCGTTTCCGCGCCATTGCCATAGATCTAGGTCAATTGAAACCTATTATTTAATACTACGCTTACCGCCATTGCAGTTGATCAATGGCAATTGCGCTTTTATAGCGCTTTCGATCGATCAAGCCATAATGCTACTTGCGTTAGCATCGGGTAGCTACCTGTTGTTGTCATGACAATGGATCGCCCATCTTAGATCGTCCTCGCCATAATAATCCATTCTATCTGTTTCTTTCAATCGCCTGTATCTCCTATTCCTTGTCCCAGATGGCATTTTTGGTCAAAACAACGTTTCTTTGATGGCACAGAGCCGACGCTGTGGAGGCCTCCAGTGCCCCGGCATAGATCCATCTTGTAAACAACAGTTGAACGAGACCCGTTGAACTTACTAGGATATGTCTACTTCCGGAAGTCTGGAAATGTGGCTTTTCAAAATAAGAGCTCAACTGGGAAAAAATGCTGGCGTGAATTAGATCCTAACTTTTCAATAAATGCCATACTTTTACTCAAGTAAATTTTGAATTCCGGACATTTACGTCTAGGTTGCACTATTGATACTTTTAGTTAAGTAAAACATGTGAGTACTGGCCCGGGCGGTTAGCTCAACCATCTGGGCACCTAGGCTGCTGAGCCAGCCTGACGGCGTGCCGCGGGTTCGTGCCACGTGTCTTTCCCCTATCTCTCTCCCCATTTCCTGTCAGACTACTTTCATCCTGTCAATAAAAAAGCCCCCAAAAAATATCTTGAAAAAAAAAAGTGAGTACTTTTTCCACCACTGGAGAGAATGTTGTCCTCATTGATTTGGAAGTTTATGTGGTACTTGTTTCCCTTTTTATATGCTTACTGGAGATTGGCTTTAGCTCCACTGAGATTCACCGCTGTTGAATCCCACTTCTTTTTCTAACTCATTTCTTGCATCCATTAGGCTCATATTTATCATATTGCATGTGGCATGGGACTAAATACTAGAATCATGCTAATCCAAACATTAGAAACAACCAATAGTGACAGTTATCATAACAGCTCGACATCAAATATGCAAATATATTCCATCAACAGTGTGATTGTCGGTATCCCCTTGTTGAGACATTAGCTTAAATGAATGTGTATGAGCATTTGATGTTTTTAATAGGCTTTGGTTCTCCAACGCAATATTATTCATTTCAAAGTTTGAAAACATATCCACATTCTTATTATCCGGGGTATACGGGATTAGTCCATGTCTACCATATTGTCACATTTGCAAAGTACACGTTTTAACATTAAACAACGGTTCCTTATGCATAACAAGGATTAATGCAGTTCCAAGGAGAAATTGCTTTCCTATTATTCTCAATTGAGTTAGTTATTCCGGGACAACACAATCGTTCCAACAAGTATTAACAAAAAGCATATTGCCTCAGTCTGTCGGCTGAAAACCTCATATGTCTCCTTTCAGGATTCAAATTCAAAAACAGCAAAAGTAGCAGTGCTCGAAGCGTGGTGCAAAGCGTCACATTTCGAGCTTGCAGATCTGATGCTTTTGATGCTTTTGTGTGACGCTGTGGTATGATCAACTAGGGCATTAATTAAATTAAAAAAACAGTAGAATACAGTAATTAGACAGGAAAGGGGGAGAGAGATGGGGGAAAACATGCAGCAAAGGCCAACGGGCTCAGGACTCGAACCTGCAACACGCCACCAGGCTGATTACCAGCCTATAGGTGCCTGGACCGCTCAGACACGGCCCAGGCCAAGATATGAGCTTTCTACCCAATAGCAGTGATGTACTGTATCAATGTATGTTAACACTATACTACAACAGACAAAGTAAGTGTATTGGAATTTATTGAATTGAACAGAATTGTACTGAATTTACTAAATCGAATTGCGTTGAAATGAACTGAACAGAATTGGACTGATCTGAATTTAACTGAATTTCATTGAACTAAGTTACTGAAATGGCCTGCGCTGGGGTAGCAGTGGCTCAGGAGGTATAAGCGAGGCCACATCAGATTCGGAAGGTTCCCAGTTCGATCCCCGGCTCCCCCTGTGCTACCGTCAAAGTATCTTTGAGCAATCTGCCTACCTGCTCCCGATGAGCAGCTTGATGCCTCGCATCATGGTTTTCTGTACAGTACTGTGTGTGTGTGTGTGAGTGAACTTACAGTATATATGCAATAAATGCACCATTTCATTGAATTTGCAGGTGGCAATGGAGGTGTGGCTGTTGTGCTGGTAGGGGTGGTGAGCTGTGTGGCGCTGACAGCTCTGCTCACTCTGTTTGTTGTGAACAGAAGACGGTCAAGTAAGTTCTCCAACACCCTCTGATTGTGAGATGATTAAGTCAGGGGTGTTACATAAATACAGCCCCAAGCGAATGGGGTGCAATCTGCCCCGTGGAAGGATTTTTGGGGGGTTATTCACGACCATTTATTATGTATTTGTACATGCCATAACCTCGCTTCACCAGGCTTTCCACCCTAGTACAGCCAGGGTTCGAATTGTAAACAAGCAGATGTGTGGGGGTGGGGTTCTAACTACCCTATTCTTGAGCCTCCCCCAGTGTGGCACCATTGGGCCTGTCTCTGTGTGCTGCTGTTTATTTTTATTTTTTTCCCCCGGATATCTGAAGTATAAAATAATGGTAACTAAAGCAATCAAATAATTGAAGTAAAGAAAAAATATGAGGAGTAGAAGTAGAAGTATCACAAAATTGATATACTAGGTTAATGGTTTTCAACCAGTGGTCCGAGGACCACCAGTGGTCCTTGAGGTGGTTCCAGGCATGGTCCCCAGCTAAATAATGGAGAGTTGGTAACCAAATTGAGCGTAAAATGAAACCAAATGGACCCGTAAAAAACGTAACACTCAAGAGTTAAATTATTGTTAAACATCTGCATTACTTAATTTACAAGAAGTCTACACAATTAGAAAATATACTGTAGAAGAATTGTTATTTTGAACGTTTGCCTGTTATCTCTCCTATGGTACCAAAATCAATTCAGCATGGAATTGTGGACAAAATCTTATCCAATGATAACAGGGTTATTCTTTAGTTTTGGGTCAGAGAGGCTAAATCTCACCAAGGGTTGAAAACCACTGCTCTAGGTAAAAGTACCTAAACATTGTGCTTGCAGTACAGTACTTAAACAACCGTTCGCCCCCCACTGTACAACACTACAATTCTATTTGCTATGTCAGAGATAACTTGTTCATCTGTGCATACAATGCGTTGCGATGCGAGATGTGACACATTGTGAGCTTGTAGATCTGCTATTTTCAAAAGATTTCTATACATTTTAGACATAATATGACAACTTGTGAAACGGCATATTGTATATTTAAAGTTTGATTACAGGAATTTGACTTATTACTTGAGTGTCTCTACGTTGCAGTATTGATACTTTTACTTACGTAAAGAAATGTGACACCACTGTTGTTCAGTGCATGGATACTACAGGTATGTAAATACAGGGGAAAAACTGGAAGAGTGACTGGACAGAGTCTCTGTATGACAATGAGGCTAAATATGCACGCACAACAACATGTCTCACAACGACCCAAGTAGATGTGTAGTGGATTAGGACCTGTGCCGTCTGACACAGCACAGTAGTATGCAAATGCAAAGTGGACGTTTGGAACAGCCTTTTGTTGTGAAACCAAAGGCGTTAATGTCCTGTTCATGCGTGCATTCATTCATCACCTACATATGCAATTCGATCTACAGGCTAAACAATGTGCTGCATACGCCCGTGGTTCTCCAACCTTTTCATGTCAGGGACCCCCAAATTGATACACATATTTGTCCATGGACCCCCCCCAATCTAACAGAGTGCCGTGTACAAATACACAGCAGTCTCAGCCTCTGCTGCGCCACAGATACTTGTGTGTACTTAACAAAACAATAGCAGTAGTACAACCACCGCACTGCACAAGTCGCCAACTCCCAGTCTGTCCAGCAAACGTTCACATGACACATGCAAACACACACATGTGCATGCAACATACACACACACACCTTCTGGGATCCTGCTGTACTGTGATCTTTGAAATCACTTATGTTAGATGTGCTAATCTGGGTTTTTTTACGCACAGTAGCCTATATGGCGGCAGCCAGTGAGTTACGTAAAGTTATTGCGGCTCACAAACTGGTACGGTTATCAAATTCTACAATACCCAAATCTAGAAGTTTGAAGTCAAGTTACATAAACCTTCCCAGGCCCCTACCTAGACCTCATGTATGGGGCGGCAGTGCCTCAGGGGTAGAGTGACCGGATAGGAATAGGAACCACAAGTTCAAACCCGGGCTCCCCCAGAGTTAGTGTCGAAGTGTCCTTGAGCAAGACTCTGAACCCCTAATTGCTCCCGATGTGCAGGTTGGTGCCTTGCATGGCTTCCTCCGGCATTGGTGTGTGAATTGGTGAATGTAATGCACAATCTCTGTAAAGCGCCTTGGATAAAGGTGCTGTATACTGTAAATACACCATTTACATTTACTCATAACCTATGCCATATACAGTACCTAAACTCAACCATATATCTAATGTCTAAACACAACATAAATGTATACATAAATGTAATATCTAATCTAAACGTAAACTGAAGTTTAAGTTTTGTAAATGATTGTGTTTAATAATAAGTAGGTCTATATAGAAAATTGATATAGTTGTTTGTAGGTTAATACATAATTGTGCTGTGTTGGTAATGTATATCATACATATTGACAATACTGCTGTTCCATGGCAAAAGGGATTAGTTGATTTACACACAATTGTAACCATTCACAAGTGAGTATGTTGAACATGTGTTGTATTACAGGCAAGCCGCTGCCAGCCAACTTAGACAACATCAACTGTGTAAGTTACCTCTAAATAATGAATATGAAGAGTTATTATACGACTGCTTTGAATACTGATGCCTGTGTGTGGGTGTGTGGGTGTGTGTGTGTGTGTGTGCGTGCGTGCGTGCGTGCGTGCGTGCGTGCGTGCGTGCGTGCGTGCGTGTGTGTGTGTGTGTGTGTGTGTTTATACATGTGTGAGGGTCAAATGCTCCCCACAAGTGTAGTAGAATTGATAAACAGACATTGTGAGGGCACTTTTCCTGATCCTGATCTACTAGCTAGATCAGGACTAGCTCACAACGCCTCCTAGCAGGACACACTGTATGCTTGCAGATCGGCCATTATCGGTGCATGGCAGCTAGGGTTTGGGTTAAAATATGGCATTCATAAATTTGCCGTCCTAAAATGTGTATAGTAATACAAATGTGTGTGTGTGTGTGTGTGCGTGTTTGTGTGTGTGCGTGTGTGTGTGTGCATGCGTGTGTATTTAGGATATATATTCAGATGATGTGATCTACGCGGATCTGGATCTCCCGGTGTCCAGTGGAGTGTTGATTATGCCTAAACAGGAAGTATCCGAGTACGCTTCCGTCAGGACACACATGTATGACCAGTAAATCACTATCACTGGTGCTTCTGTTTTATCATATTAGGATGTGACATCATTACTTTTCTCTTCAGGGATTACAGTAATAACGGTGGTTAAAAGTGTTCCAGGGACCTTCAGGGTTCCTTGACGGGGTCTCCAAATGGACCCTATAGCAGGTCTGTAACTCTGAGGGTGTACAAATAGAGTTTGTACTCTCTCAGAGTTATATGGTTTAAAATAGATTGAGTACTGTACTGCAGTAATCTGGACAACACTTTAACATTTTGCAGAAGCGTTTGACAGTAGGACATGTAATCTTGACATTCAAATAATACTTATTTTGTAGAAATACGTTTTCAAATGATCAACCTTTTCTTTTTGTTTGCAATTCATTGTTTGTGTGTGTCTGTTCGAATCGCCAGCAGCACATCTTCAAAGTTGATACCTTCCTGTTTCATTTTTGTCATTCAAATGTACACTTAGTGCCAACACAAATAACTGAAGAGAACTGTATACCTTCTTCTCAGAATAGTCCTTTTAACTTGTCTACCTCCCCCGACAATCATGTGTGTACATGCGCGCACACACACACACACACACACACACACACACACACACAGCAGGTGAGAGATTTCTGGAGCCCGCCTTGTCTTATTTGCATTTTAAATGCAGTTGGCCGGCCCAAACAGTGTAGCACAGCACAGGTAATCTACACACTTTAGGTGTGTTATTGTCGCCGAAGCCAGTTGTCTGCCAGTGTTTCTCAAACTTTCTCATGTCAAGGATCCCCAAATTAATATGCATTTTCCCATGGAATCTGAAAATATATGTTGTGCCACAGTGCCAGTGACCCCTAAACCCTTTCATAATTTGGGTAAATACACAGGTTCATTCATGTACAGAAGGGTTAAAGTGGTTTAACTGATTTTTGAACCCCTTGAAGGACACAAGGGGTTTGAGAACCACTGATAGAAACCAGACAAGATAAGACAGAAACTCTCTGTACAGATCACATGTTAATATGAAGGATTAACTTCAAACATAGACAAAGTGCTTATCTGAATGACATGAAATGGAAAAAGGGCAGCAAATGTACATTCTTATAATGTAGGAAAAACAATGCACTTGTTGATCATCTACATTCACAGCAAAATGCCTAGTGTTGATTTACCTCAGAAGAGTGTACCATTTGGTTTCATTTGTTGTACACCCCCCAGTGAACACTCAGGGATTTTATCGTACATTAAAGTGTCAGAATTTGAATCAGTTACGCTGACGTGACCAAGTACTTTGCAGATTCAATTAGACTGGGTCAGTCATATTTCATCTCTGGAACCAAAATCTAAGAAAAGCCGTGATTTTATCTGATATGTTGTATATTTCTTTATTCACATATTTTTGTATGCTTCTAAATTGTTTGTACTTATGCTATTTTAATGTATCACCCATCAGGTCAATGCATTGCTTGTTGTACATTCTTGTTGTACAACAAATGGCTGGTAATGTGAGAGGGCGAGCAAGCTAGCTATCTGTACACATGTATCTGTACTGTATGTAACATGTATGTAACATGCATTTTGTTGTATTTGTGTGTATAGGACCAGGACCACCTCGAAAATGAGATGCTATACATCTCAGGTGCTACACTTTCAATAGATTATTTCAAAACAATTCTGACAAAATATGTCCTGTCATAATTTGATCTCTCTCTACTGTAGGTAAAGACTATACGGTGACATTCTGATCAAAACAGACTGTACTGTGAACATTCATGTACATTCTCCAGTTGTATTTAGGTGTACATGCAATAATGGTGAAGATTAACTAGCAATCATTTACCCATAGGGACCCCCTGGAACCCCCCCAAGGATCCCTGGGGGTTCCCGAACCCCACACTGAGAACCACTGATCTATACAATAATACAGCAAAGTAAATATACAAAGATATACAGTACACCAAACAGAGACATCCCTCTGAGAGATGGCTCTTCGAATGGTAACCTATAGAAGAACCTTCAAGAACCTGAAACTTGTTTTTTTGTGTTCTCCTGTATGTGTGTATCCTTCCTTTTAGCATTATTGTATAACTGTACATCTGTACTTTTAGCAAACTATTTAAAAAGTATTGAATCAAAGCCACCTCTGAAGGGGGAGCAGGAGCCAACTTAGGTTATGAGAACTTTAAATTGAAACAGAGCCATATGTGGAAACAACTCCACGGCCTGTGAAATACGTTGCATTTTTAATGTAATGTTCATTAATGTACATTGTCCCGACTAAATAAACAAATAAAGTAAAGTATATATTTATACATGGTGACAGTGTCCAAGACAGATTTATAACATCTGCACAACATCTTGCACTGGATATCGAAATGAATTAATAGAAATCTGTGTGGTGCGTTCCATGCATTTGGTACGTCAATAATTAAACTCATCCACATTTTAACAAACAGCCATTTATAAGCAAACACTCTCCCACTCTGTGTGTAGTGCAGATAAGGTGCAGGCCAAAGGCTTGAACCCCCAGAGAACCCACGATGAAGATATGCAGACCATTCACTATGGCACCAGCTTGTCTATCAGCTACCTGCAGTGGACAGGACTGGATGCTTCTGTCCCATGGTGTGTGTGTGTGTGTGTGTGTGTGTGTGTGTGTGTGTGTGTGTGTGTGTGTGTGTGTGTGTGTGTGTGTGTGTGTGTGTGTGTGTGTGTGTGTGTGTGTGTGTGTGTGTGTGTGTGTGTGTGTGTGTGTGTGTGTGTGAGGGACCGTATATGCATGCTGGGGGGTTGGGACTGGAGGAATGGTTGGGATTTGTGTGTTAAAACAAAAGGCCTAGATTAGCCAAATCCTGCAAAAGGCTAGGAGAGGAGAGGACAGAGGAGGAGAGGTGTTAAAAATGATACTCTCTGCAGAAACAAGCAGTGTCGTCTCAGACGAGAGTCTCCAATGGCATGGCACAATAATTACGTCCAACTATACTTAATAGGCATTTTGTTAAGAAATGACTATAATAATAATACTGAGTAATGTTGAATAATAGGCCATGTTTCTGTTGGTTTCAAAATTGTGCAATTATATGAATTTGGAATTGTATAAAGTTGTGCTGTAATTCTACTGTTCCAAAACATATTCTGCACATCTTCAGAAATTAAAAGGTGTACAGGCTACCATATCATATTATCTATCCAACTAGTTCTTGTTTAAACTAACTTTATTTTAGGCTACTATAAAAAACAATAGCATAGCGGTCTTTAAAAAAAATCTAAACTGAAAGGTGTATTGTGCAGAAGAACTTGATCCATAAACTTTGAAATCAACCTATTATTATTGACTGGGTCTGGGTTTGCTTTCTTTGGCAAAGAAAAACAGTCAATGTGTTTTGAAGCAAAATACACCGAAACCTGCGTCTATCTAAATGTTTCTTTGACGATGGCCCATCATCAAGGTGGCTTTTGTTATGCGCCTTTCACATTGAAATTGACCCTGACTGCAGCCAGCCAAGTGGAGGAGAGCTGTGAGAAGGTGGGAGGAGGTGTTGCTACAAGACAAAAAGCGAAACGGCGATTGACTATTTCCTGAAAGGTTAAAGGGTAGTGTTCCTGCCTCCTTATCACCAAATCTCCAGCACTGTCCTCCTACTAGGACCTCAGGACACAGCACAGTCAGACACACACTCAGCGAACGCACGCACACACAATGGAGTAACCACGGACAAGCCACAATAATATTTCAGTGCAACTTGCAGGCCGCAAGCTCCGTCAAAGTGACCGTCTGAAGCAGCATCCACCTACCTAGGCGATCCACCGAGTTTTACAGGTAAGGACTTTTTAAACGGTTATTTCCAGTGTGGTTTTGTGGTAATTAGCTTTATTTCCTCGGCGGGTCCAAATGCTTCGCGTCTTGTGCGCCCTAGTCTAGTAGATTAAACTTTCTCGACCACACAAAACAAGGCTTCAGCAGCATACTCTGGCACACAAGGGGACGATGGCAGATACATATCAAGCAATTACAATTGCAATTTCGTTCGTTTGAATATAACCACTGGCAACCTGTGTCCTAATGTGTAGCTTCTTACAGTGGGTTTAATTTAAGAATTAATGAAATGATTCTCTCTGTTGTGTCACTTGTGTGCTACACCGAATGATTGTGTGCAGACTGTGCACTTGCTTGTGACTCAAACGGAAGTGGCACTATTGCCTACTACAATAATGCATTGATTTGTAGGCTATGTATCCTAGTATTTTTCTCAAATGAATTAATTTGTATTTTAATTTGTATATTTGAGCCTTTAAAAATCTCCAACCTCTAAGTAGGTGACTTAAATAATGTATTTCTTCTCAATGTCAGGCCTGGGGACCACTGGGGGTCCAATAAGACCCCTACAAGCCTGTAACATTTATACACTGAGGATTTTACTTTAAGTAGTATATCTACAAGCTCAAAACACGTCATGTTTTGAGCCTACAGAACTTCTGTAGTATGATCAAGTATAGGGTATTCAGAGTCAGACACAGTTTCCGACAGCATGCAATTGTATCAAACTGGGGGTCATTGAAATTAAATGGACGACCACCAATCAAGTGTCAACCAACTTAATATCCGTGAAAGTTTAACATTATTAAACCTGATTAATAATAATGAATAATAGTAATTAAACAACTATTACTACTAGCACCACTGTTACTCATAATGCTAACATTATTGTTTCCCCTACAGAACGCAACGCAACACTGGTGACTTACAGCCATGTCAACCGCAGGGGATATTCCAAAGGAGGAAGTAACTGAGAAAATTGATTCCTATTTGACTCGGCAGGAAGAGGAACTCACCTGTCCTGTGTGCCGTGACATCTTTAAACACCCTGTTATCCTGTCTTGTAGCCACAGCTTCTGCAAGTCCTGTATGCAGCAATGGTGGACAGGAAAACCATCACACAACAAGGCATGTCCTGTTTGCAAAACAAACTCCTCTCTAGATCAACCTCCCATCAACTTGGCGTTGAATAACCTGTGTGAGAACTTCTTAGAGGAGAGAAGTCACAGATGTATGTCTGAGGTTCTCTGCCCTCTACATGATGAGAAACTCAAGCTGTTCTGTCTGGATGATGAACATTTGGCATGCCTAGTGTGCCAAGTTTCTGAAAAACATGCAGGACATAAGTTCAGACCCATTTACGAATCTGCAAAACAACTCAAAGAGGGCATCCAGGAATCACTGAAGGCCTTAGAGGAGAAACTAGAGGACCTTAAAGAGATTAAAGCAGGATATCATCAAACAGCAGCATACATTAAGGTGCAGGCCCAACACACTGAGATACAGATTAAGAAAGAATTCAAGAAGATTCGGGATTACCTACGTCAGGAATATAAGGCCAGAATCACTGAGGTGAGGGAGGAAGAGAAACAGAAAAGTCAGATGTTGATGGAAAAGATTGAGAGTCTGTGCAGAGAAATGGTGACTCTTTCCAACACCATCAGAGATGTCGAGGCAGATGACATCTCATTCCTGCAGAACTATAAAACCACAGTGGAAAAGGTCCAGTGCACACTGCCAGATCCACAGCCAGTTTCAAAAGTAGTGATTGACATGGCCAAACACCTGGGCAACCTGACCTTCAGAACCTGGGACAAGATGAAGGAGATCGTCTCCTACACTCCTGTGATCCTGGATCCCAACACAGTCCTTACTGGATTCATCCTGTCTGATGATCTGACCAGTGTGCAGTACAATCATGATGTACGTGAAGAGCTGTATACCAACCCGGACCAGCTGCACGTGGTCCAGGGTACTGAGGGATTTAACTCAGGGACTCATAGCTGGGACATTGAAGTTGGAAACAATCCCTTCTGGGAACTGGGGGTGTTAGAAGAGTCTTTCCAGATAACCAATGGAGATGATGGTTTGTGTTGGGGTTTAGGCTTTAGGAATGGCAGATACACAGCAAACGCAGGGACGGCTCTCTCTGTGGAGCAGAAACCCCGGAGGATCAGAGTCCAGCTGGACTGGAACAGAGGAGAGCTGTCCTTCTCCGACCCTGACACTAACACACACCTACACACCTTCACACACACTTTCACTGATAAACTATTTCCATTCATTTCTACTTTTCACCATCTCCCTCTGAGGGTGTTGCCTGGGAAGGTGTGTGTCACTATGGAACATGACATTTATATATAGGAGCAATAACAAGAAAAAGAAAGAGAAGTTGTCCTCCCAGTCTTTTTATGGGTGTTGGAAATGTCTCTTAAGTGTAAATCCAGCAGGCTGTTTTTTTCATGTCAGTATTGGATATCACTGTTTTATATTGTATACTGTTGATAGTTTATTTTTAACTTTTTTCCCATGCACAGTTTTTGCACATAGGCAGTGTGGCTAGGCTGTAATAATGTCAGGGGTGGTATCATGGACCACAGCAACAGCTACCCTTTGCTGCTAGACTTAGTTTCACTGTATTTACTTTTGACTTATGTTGTATTTTTGTCTTGTAATAAACATTCAGATAAAAGGTGATTTGTGGTGTGTGTGTGTGTTTTATTGGCATACTGTGTTCATGATAATGTCAGTCAGCAATTCACATGAATTACCATTTAGAAGTACTGTTATGAACACTACAACCAGGTTATTCCTTCACCACACCAGTTTCTGTTCTGAAGGAATTTGAAGCTATTGTATTTCCATATTAGTGATTTAATTTTCAATCATAGAAACTAAATAAGAGAAACTAAATAAGAAAAAACAACATAACATGCAGAATGGCCCAAAAGTGGTTCTCAACCATGTTCATGTCATTGTCCCTCAATTTGACGTGATGTGGCCCCCGAGCCGCCGGTTGCCCATGTATGATTTAGGCCCTGTGCATTAGTATGCATGTTGAGTGTGGGGGGAGGGGCTGTATCAGCGTCTCCATACAGAGTGTGGGGTGGGGGGGTGGTTGAGGCACGTCTCCGAGTGCAGCGAGTGTGCAATCACCACCGTCAGGTAACCAACCAAAACACTGTAAAGTTGCAGAGTGTTTAGCCAAGAGCTGTAAGAACTGTAAAGTGTGTTTAGAAGAGCCAATTTGCTTGTCTACAAATTACGTAAATTCTCCATTCATTGGCATCAAGCACATTCAACACGTGGCGACACCCAAGCACAGATGGGGAGGGGGGTGTGTGTGTGTGCTGTATTGTTGTATTGTGCTTTCTGCTTTGGCAATGTAAACGTATGTTTTCTCATGCCAATAAAGCCCTTTGAATTGAATTGAATTGAATTGTGTGTGTGTGGGGGGGGGGGGCAGAGGCCAAGTGAAGAGAGTCATTTACATACAGCAGCAGTGGTTTTCAACCCTTTTCATTTCAAGGCCCATTATTTATTCAGCCTTTGATGACATTTATATTAGGGCTCCATTTCCGTCGCCGCTAAACCCCTTATCCCTAAACTTCTTTGCCTTTTCTTACTATTTTTTGAATAGTTCAACTAGCCAATGTACATTGACACGTTGTGAGCTTGTAGACTGCCCTTTTTTTTTTTTTTTTTTTTTTTTACTATTTTGCAAAACATTTTTGAATAGTTAAAATGGCCAAAGAATGGATAAGGGGTTTAGCGGTGACGAAAATGGAGCCCTTAGCCTCACTGCTCTGATCGATATGATGATCTAACATGGTTGGATGTGTTGTGTTTGTTTTACAGTGAGGGACAGCCCAGAGCGCGCTCTCGCTCTCCGCCGCACGCCACCAGAGCACGCTCCAGATCCAGGTCTGCGTCAAAGGTCGAGCACCAAGCGGACCCGCCCAGCGCCGACACATCATCATCACTGGAACTCTTCAATACGTTCTTCAGCGTGGTCATCGCCGCTCAGATGAAGGTCGTGGCTGAGCGCACAAAGCGTCGTGCCGAGCAGGCGCTCTGTCGGACGTACATGTCGCAGGAGTTCTTCGATCTGTTTCGTGGCAACGTCTTCGATGGGGCCGCGAGGAGGACGTCTGACGTGTGGACGACGCCCACCGCCGCCCCGCTGCGACGGGAGCGATCGCGCTCCCCTCCGCGCATCGCCACGGAGTGAAGACATTCCTGGAAGTCCAGCCGCAAACTGACTAAAGCGACGCGACCGTGGAGGATCCACTGAAGAGAGAGAGAGAGAGAGAGAGAGACATTTATTTACTCAAGTCCTGAATTTATTTAAGTACAATTGTGAGACTTTACTTGAGTGTTTACATTTTTTGTATACTTTATTCTTCTACTCCGTCACATCTCAGAGGCAAATATTGTCCTTTTTTTTTACTCTGCTGATTACTAGACACCTTATACGGCTGTTAGCCAAATAGCCGATCTACAAGCCTACAGATCTGATCTACATGCCTACAGATCTGATCTACAATCCTACAGATCTGATCTACAAGCCTACAGATCTGCATTGAAGAAGATCTTGAATATTTATATTTATATTTATACACATAAGTGCCTTCTGCCTTCTTGCACATTTACCTCTGCTGCTAAAGACACCATACCTGCCGTTTGAAGAGTTATTCCTGTAATTATGTTTTTGCTTTCATTATTCAGTGTTATTTTATTATTACTATTATATTGTATTGCTGTTGTTGTAGCAGAACATCCCAGAACAAACTGGGATGTGCATAACGTTGTCCTGCTTTACAGCAGAACATATCTGCTCATTTTGAACATTTTAGAAGAATCTACTTCCGATTTAGATTCAGCATTTGTAGAATCGGCCTTAATGGATTACTTGAACCCCAGTCAAAAAATAGCAGATCTACAAAGTGCTGTGATGCATTGTGAGCCTTTAGTGTAGACGGAACAACACTGTCCAAGTACACTTATAACTCAGGTCTTTTTTTAACTAAGAATAGTGAGTTTTATGAGTTTTATCAGATTAGTATTTTTACGTCATTCCATCCAGTATTATAATTGTACTTTTATTATCTTGTTATATTGCGTTCAGTTTACTAAAACCGTCTCGACCCTTTGGTGGTTAGGGCTTATTTTGATTTTTTTTTTAATGTTTTTTTTTGGCTTTCGCCTTTATTTTATATATTTTTTATGGAGGGACAGGAAATGGGGAGAGAGATGGGGGAGTGTCATGCAGTAAATGCCGTCGGGATCGGGAGTCGAACCCGCGGCACACTGCCAGACTGGATTACCAGCCAAGGTGCCTGGACCGCTGAGCCACGGCCCAGGCCCTTATTTTGAACCTGTATGAATATGAATGAATAATCATGATTATGACTATCTTTGGACACGTCGCTTTTTTAAACGTTTTTTGTCGTTTTGATGATTTCAGAAAAAAATACAAAAGCCAAAAAATATTGTTTTCTATTGTTATCTGTGTGGTGTGAATAAAATGAGAAATTTTAATTCCATGTGTTGTTTATCCATCGACTTTAATGTCTCATATTAATAACTACTACATTCTGATATTATCCAAGGTTAATAACTACAACATTCTGATATTATCCAAGGTTGTCCTAAAACAATGTGAGAAAGAAAGTATATTAAATTACATGGTTGAGGTTTTATGAAAGACGGAAATCTCACAAATCAAACTTTTAACTTTAACTGGTCCTTGAGTTGGTTCCAGGTGGTCCCCAGTTGTTGGTAACCTACAATTTACAATGTATTAATTTATCAGACGCTCTTAATCCAGAGTGATTTACATTAAGCAAGAACAAAAAAGCATGGGGATACATCACATACATAAAAAGCATTTATCATGAAACATGCGTAAGCTAAGAACGTAACAGTGGAATATCTATATAATGAAACTATACATAAATACTATACTATGCTGTACATATGTACTATGAAGTGCTATGACTACATACAATGCAATTATAGTGCTGTCTAGTGTCTACATAACATGTTATAAGTCTGTATAAAATGCTATCCGACAGACATATACAGTAAGCAGATAGAAAGAGGATAATGAACCTTTTCGTACAGCTCAGGGGTGGGCAACTTTGACGATGGAGACGGCCACTATATTTCCCAGAGGAGTGAGTGTGCAAAAATAGCCGATCACAAGCTCAAAAGCGCGACGCGTTTTGATCCTGTAGATCGGCTATTTGAATTGAAATCCTGAATATTTTTTCAATTTTTGAATTGTAATGCTGAAAATGTAACATTTTTAATTTCAATTTCCTAACTTTAATACATTGGACATAAAAAACACAATAACATTTTAATACTACTCATTTAGACTGAAGTTAATTAAAGAGGGCCATGTTTGGAATTGTAACCTGAGGTAACATGAGGGACACATTAAGTGAAGGTGGGGGCCGCATATGGTACAGCTGGTGAGTTTGACTTGTTTAACACAATCAGATAGCTGGAGGTTTATGTTTGGATGAATGGGCTGTCAATGGGAAGTTGGACCTAGTTAGCACCTTGCTGGCAAGATGGCCGCCTTGTGCATAAAGTCAATTGGCTCTGGGGCAGACACATAATTAGCCCCAATGGTGAGTAAATCAACGGAGGCTTGTCATGTCAGCTGTCAATCACTCAACTCAGTGAAAGCCAATGAAAGACGATTTGGGCTTTAAAAAAATCAGCCCATTTTGACCTATTTTGTTTTTCTTGTAACTATTTGATGAGGGAGGGCGAAATCCATTTGACCGATGTGGCGGTCGGTAAGTCCGACGGTCGGTAGTCAGACGCGGCTGTCGGTAAGTCCGATGGTCGGTCGGTAAGTCCGACGGTCGGTCGGTAAGTCCGACGGTCGGTCAGTCGGCCATTCCTCAACCGTTTAGGACGGGGGTGGGCTTGTTGGAATCGTGCCACCCCCTGGGGCGTTTTTGGGGGTCTCAAGGTTCGAGGACCCCTGGGGACCCCCCCAGGGACCCCCACATGGTAACTGTCATTTCTCAACCGTTTTGGACGGGGGTTGGCTCGTTGGAATCGTGTCGCCTCTCTGGGCGCGTTTCGCCTTACAATGCTGCTATTGACCTACTGTAATGGAACATCCATTAAAGAGATTAATGTATCCAAAAGTCAAAGATCTTTTTGTGCACAGTTGCATTCAGGGACCTTACCATTAGAAACTTTCATTGGTACTCCCGAGGAGGACTTCATTTGTTCATTTGTTCATTTGTTCATTTGTTCAGCCCCGCAGGGGCGAGGCTTCCCGGGGTTTTTCCTTACTGGGTGGGGTTTTTCCTTGACTGACTTAGGCGTGTTATACTGAAGTAGACTCTAGAAAATCATTCCAGCAGCCAGCTTGTAGCATGCCTCGTTAGGCAATAGACTTTCAATCCATACCTCCTGTGTTGAGTGGGTTTGAATTCTGCTCATATCATTTTTGTGTCCACCGCAAACACTTTTTTGCGGATAAAGTTTGCTTTGGTCTGACACGTGCTTGCGGTTATGTTTAGGTTTGGGGTTTGGGGCAGGGTTAGTAATCGTGGGAAAACGACCGGATTAAGGTTGGTGAGGGGTCCGTTAAAAATGACACGATTAAGGTTGGTGAGGGGTCCGTTAAAACGACTGGATTAAGGTTGGTGAGGGGTCCGTTAAAACGACTGGATTAAGGTTGGTGAGGGGTCCGTTAAAACGACTGGATTAAGGTTGGTAAGGGGTCCGTTAAAATGACCGGATTAAGGTTGGTGAGGGGTCCGTTAAAACGACCGGATTAAGGTTGGTGAGGGGTCCGTTAAAACGACTGGATTAAGGTTGGTGAGGGGTCGGTTAAAACGACTGGATTAAGGTTGGTGAGGGGTCCGTTTGTGGATTTGTGTGGTGCCACTCAAAGTGACTGTTAGATCAATTCTGATATGTTGTTTACACGTCATGTCAAGTTGGCCACTCCATCATATTCTGTTGGTCAACACAGATAGAACTTTGGCCCAGACCGTGTTCCATATAGGTCATATTTTGTCATCTCCCATATCATCATTTTACTCTTAACCTACTGCCTGTTTACTCCGGGTTGTTCTTCTTATCATCATAAATGTCATGTCATCCATGTTTATGGCCAAAATATGTTTTCATCTGTCCCATTTAATATCTTATGGAAGTCTCCATACTGTCTGCCTGTAGCCACAAAATTCACCATACTGTAGTGTGCTGTTTTGATTTTAGTTTACATGCAGCTGCTTCGATATCAGTGTGGCCTTGGGGCCTAGTGAGAAGGAGCGTTTCTCTCTGTCGAAAGTTCACAGTGCAGGGAAAGTTATCAACAGGTTGCCTGGCAACGCCAGCGTCCACGCTCTCCCGGCTTGAGGCGACATCAATGATACCAGTCTCATCATCCATGTGCTGGTCCAATGAGTGCTCGACAACCAGCACCACCGTGGGATATTGCGGATATGAACTATCTCAAGCCAATGAACCTTTTATCAACAACTGACGTCAGATGCACTATTAATGCCAGTAACATACTGTGAAGAGTTAGGTTCAGTTCGGATCCATATTGGAACAATTGAATACCATGTACCATGTAGCACATTCTCTATGTACATTGACTTTATTACCTACTAAAGATTACAGTTAAAACCTTAAACTTCCTCTCAGAACTTTATTTCGTCTGTCTCCAAATCATCTTTAAAGGGATAGTTCAGATTTTTTTAACTTAAGTTGTATGAAATACTTGCCATTAATATAGTGGTTGCAACTGTATTAATTGATTGCCCGAGTCACATGGTGGGAGTTCTGCTCTGGTTTTGGTCAATATTAAGTAGTTCCGGTCATTTTGTGGGGGGCACTGGGGCCACGCAGTAAAAGTAAATGAATCTACAAAACGAAAGTAATTTGTATTGTTGACCTATTTCTAAAATATTAGCGCGACTTTCGTTCAACTTTGACCCCTCTATCACATGGAACTATATTTTGGGCGTAGTGATATGGACACAAAAAACATAGTTCTGTGTGATAGAGGGGTAAAAAAAGAACGGAAGTTGCACTAATATTTTAGAAATAGGTCAACAATACAAATGACGTTAGTTTTGTGGATTAATTTACTTTTACTGCGTGGCCCCCAGTGCCCCCCACAAAATGACCGGAACTACTTGATATTTCACCAAAACCAGAGCAGAACCCCCACCACAGGACTCGGGCAATCAATTAATACAGTTGCAACCACTATATTAATGGCAAGTATTTCATACAACTTAAGTTCAAAAAATCTGAACTATCCCTTTAAGGTATCTTTCTATTTTTATGGTACAGTGATTTAAAGCACTAATCACTCGTTTTTAAGGTAAATACAGCACAGTATTTGGTCTCCCTGCTGGGTTATTGAAGGTATATATTTACAGTCCTTTCTAATTAACATTACAAAATAGATATCATTTATTTTTATCTATTAGTGACTACTGGGTTGGTCTTGCTGGATGCATGTTCCAACCCCTAGTATGTCTGTCAGAAGCTGTTGAGGGGTGATTTCACCCGCGTGCGTCTTAATGGCACGCCTGCATTGCTGCAGGAACTGTTGTGCCACACACTCCTCACGTTCCTAGTCTCTCCCCTGTGCCATTGAGACAAGTATATACGTCCTAGGGATAAAATGTGTTAATGACGGTAAAGCATACCTTCTCTTGAAATATCGCTTATTTAGGTAAATGTGCAAGAGGTTTCTTGACTGATATTCTTCCCTGTGTTTATTGTCTATTGAGTGTTTTTTAGGTCTTGTATCATGTTTTATGATCATGTTTTATTCGTATTGGAGCTTCCGAGAGCTTCTGGAATCTAGGAAACTCCATACATGGAGATACTGACATGACTCACATGTTGGCTTCCCTCCTGGAAGACAGTCCTTATATGGATCTAACCGAACTGGGCATGATAGACTATATTTGGGCATGATCGGCAGTGACGTGACTGCCAACACTATAAAAGTGAATTAAAAAAAAAAAACTTTCTTTGTCGTCTCTGCCAGTGTGAGTTCGCAAGACTAAATAGACTGTGAAGACTTGTCTTTTACTTGCCTTTCTCTTCACATCACCGCAGGCCTCAAACCGGTTTGACAGGTAAGTGTTTTAAATCTTAATAACGGCCCTGGCGACACTGGGCCACAAGAATTGGCTCCACTCGGTTTGCGGTTTCGGAAAAGGTTTCGTCCAAGATGTCGGCTCATCTGCAGTGGATGGTGATCAGGAACTGCTCCAGCTACCTGCTCAATAGGAACGGACAGACCTACAGCACTGAAGCCAACAACTTGAAGTCCAAGAACTCCTTCCGCTTCAATGGACTGGTGCACGAGCAGACCGTTGGAGTGCAGCCTGCAGCCGATGGCGAGGGCATCGTCGTCGTGTTGAAGAAACACGCAGGTCTGCGCAAACCGGGAAAGCAATATGAGAAGATCGCGATCGACAAGAACTCCCGTGCCGCCCTGTGCAGCGTCAGGCACGTCGTCAGCAACAACAAGTACAGGGAGGACCTGCGCATGGCTGCTCTGCGTCGTGCCAGTGCCATCCTGAAGAGCCAGAAGCCCGTTGTGGGGAAGAGGAAGAAGAAGCGCACCAGGGCTACAAAGAGCTAGGGCATTCACTTCTAGTCATTTTTACTAGTCGACTAGTTGTTTAACTACCTATTATGTAAAAGAAAAAAAAATATATATATATATATACATATATATATATATACAAGTGAAGTGGCCCTTTAACAGAAATCCAATCCAGGAAAATCAACAAATGGAAATAAGTTCTCATAGCGTGCGCGTGCGTGTGTGTAGACCTTCCGTTTTTTTCTGGTGCCACGTAAACGGTAGACAGCGTGACGTCAGCGTGACGTCAGCGTGACATCAGGGTGACGTCAGGGTGCACACATCCGCCTTGAGTGCTGGCGCTTTGGCATGGGGGGGTCAGATCAACATGGAATGAATTCTGTACTGGCCATATACGGAGCATGTCTTGAGTGTATAAGGGTTTGATGAGGTCAGATCAACATGTGGAATGTCAGAACAGGTCAGCTCCATATATAGAGATCTAAGGGTGGTAGCGGGGACATTCTCTTGAGAGTACAGGGTTTGATGAGGGCCGGGCCTTAATTTTCGGGCCTGTTGAGAACTCTAGTTTTCGCCGGCTGACGGGCGCACTAATATCTTCGGGGCAGGCCCGTCTAGAGTTTGAATGGACAGGTATCAGTCAAAAGGGAGACATCGAATAGGAAGGATGGATGGGGCAGGATCAACATATGGAATGTCAGAACAGGTTCTGACATATATCCATATATGGATGGAGATCTAAGGGTTTGAGGTTTGAGGTCAGATGTGGAGTTGCTGGCCAATATTGATGACATCAGGGATCTCCATATATGGGCTTAATTGCGACAGCAAATCGCATTTACTATGACATCAGATATATACAAATATAGGAGAATCTGGATTTCACCTTCCATTCTCCTGACCACCCAAACCATGGAGGGATCCGACAAATTCACGATGTATCGCTCCCCGCTGGTGTCCAGATACGCCAGTAAGGAAATGGCCTACAACTTCAGCGACAAGAAGAAATTCACAGCCTGGAGGAGGTTGTGGATCTATCTGGCCAAAGCTGAGAAGGCTCTGGGTCTGCCCATCAGCGATGCACAGATAGTGGAGATGGAGAGCCACGCGGACGACATCGACTTCGCCATGGCGGCCGAGGAGGAGCGGAGGCTGCGGCACGACGTGATGGCCCACGTGCGCACCTTCGCCCACTGCTGCCCCACCGCGGCTCCCATCATCCACCTGGGGGCCACCTCCTGCTACGTCGGCGACAACACCGATCTGACTACGCTGCGCGACGGGTTCGACATTCTGCTGCCCAAGCTGGCCAGAGTGATCGACCGACTGGCGAACTTTGCGGAGAAATACGCGGATCTCCCGACTCTCGGGTTCACACACTACCAGCCGGCTCAGTTGACCACGGTGGGCAAGCACGCCTGCCTTTGGCTACAGGACCTCGCCATGGACCTGAGGAACCTTCAGAGGGCCCGCAAAGACCTGCGTTGTCGGGGGGTCAAGGGGACCATCGCCACACAGGCCAGCTTCCTGCAGCTCTTCCAGGGGGACCACGACAAGGTCGAAGAACTTGACAGATTGGTGACGGAGATGGCCGGCTTCAAGAAATCGTACCTGGTGACGGGACAGACGTACAGCCGTGAGGTGGACGTTGATTCTCTGTCCACTCTGGCCATCCTGGGAGCCACCTTCCATAAGATCTGCACCGACATCCGCCTGCTGGCCAACCTGAAAGA
Source organism: Electrona antarctica (assembly GCF_951216825.1). NCBI lineage: Eukaryota > Metazoa > Chordata > Actinopteri > Myctophiformes > Myctophidae > Electrona > Electrona antarctica. The sequence goes on from NC_136790.1 coordinate 46,160,360, forward strand.
GATCGAGGAGCCCTTTGAGAAAGAGCAGATTGGATCCAGCGCCATGCCCTACAAGAGGAACCCCATGCGTGCAGAGCGCTGCTGTAGTTTGGCCCGTCACCTGGTGGCACTGTTGGCCGACCCGTTGCAGACGGCCTCGGTCCAGTGGCTGGAGAGAACGCTGGACGACAGCGCCAACAGGAGGATTTCCCTGCCGGAGTCCTTCCTGACGGCGGACATCATCCTGAGCACATTGCAGAACATCACAGAGGGCCTGGTGGTCTATCCCAAGGTGATCGAGAGACGCATCTGCCAGGAGCTGCCCTTCATGGCCACACTCTGTGTGTGACAGAGTAGATGTAATGTCCTGTGTTCTGGGGTTTTTATCAGGCTTAAAGTTTCAGGCTTTCAGCCATTAAAATGCAAAATGTAGGTCTACAGAAATTGCATGCACGGTAACAGGTACGGTCGCCCCTTTTCCATCTCGCCCCACTACTCTACCTAGCTGTAAATAAACATAATTCATGTTGGTGATTATATAAAAGGTATCATCATATTAATTTATCATTGTTAAAGGGGAATACATTTTACTATGTCATTAATATACCTTATCGAAGGTATATTAATGACATAGTAAAATGTTGAACAGCACTTTGGGTGACCTGGTCATTTTAAATGTACTTTATAAATATAATTTGTGTTGAGTTTATTTAAGATGCAATACAGTGATCTATACACACAGTACAGTGGTCAATTGATTGGGTCTATAGATGCGTACTGCATATAATGGTATTGTATGTGGTGCAGTGGTTTATAGATACAGTACAAATGTCTATAGATGCAGTACAGTGGTCTACTTACAGTACAGTGGTCTTGTGCAGCTATAGATGCAGTACAGCGGTCTATACAGTACAGTGGTATATAGATGCAGAACAGTGGTCTCATGCAGCTATAGATAAGGTACAGTGGTCTCATACAGCTATAGAAACAGTACTGTGGTCTCATACAGCTATATAAACAGTACAGTGGTCTCATACAGCTATAGATAAGGTACAGTGGTCTCATACAGCTATAGAAACAGTACAGTGGTCTCATGCAGCTATAGATAAGGTACACAGTGGTCTCATACAGCTATAGAAACAGTACAGTGGTCTCATGCAGCTATAGATAAGGTACAGTGGTCTCATACAGCTATAGAAACAGTACAGTGGTCTCATACAGCTATAGAAACAGTACAGTGGTCTCATGCAGCTATAGATAAGGTACAGTGGTCTCATACAGCTATAGAAACAGTACAGTGGTCTCATACAGCTATAGAAACAGTACAGTGGTCTCATACAGCTATAGAAACAGTACAGTGGTCTCATGCAGCTATAGATAAGGTAAAGTGGTCTCATACAGCTATAGATACAGTACAGTGGTCTCATACAGCTATAGAAACAGTACAGTGGTCTCATACAGCTATAGATACAGTAAATTTGTCTCCTTTTTGAGTGGTGTAAACCACTCCTACAACTGGCTTTGTTAGTGCAGAAAAAATGAGCATGGTTGCTATGTTCACCCTGTTCACCTGGGTATGATTTCCTACACCTGGCTTTGTTAGTGCAGAAAAAATGAGCATGGTTGCTATGTTCACCCGGGTGTGATTTCATTACGTCAGACATGATTTCATTACGTCAGACAGGCCTTACACCACTCAGTTCACACGGGTGTGATTTTTTCAATAGGCGGAAATAACACATTTGTACTGCACGTATAAAACTGCATGGTTCTTGCCCAAAACTGCATGAGATTGGCATAAATGTGGCATGTCTGTACAGGGGAGGCTTGTAGGTATCCATGTAACCCATTTACATTCACATATATTGAAGTGACAGCTAAAGTTGACAGATAAGAACTTATGAAAAATGGCTATTGCTGTTTTTCACCCACCAAAATGTAGTCAAACTTTGAATCAATTAGGTATTTACCCCCCTTCCCGACCAGGTGGCAAGGTCCCATTGGAAACCTGAGGTTGTCTAGAATCAAATGGTATCTCTATCTTTGGTCTATCTCTAAATTTGAGCGTTCCACAGTCTCCGAAAGACAGCCTCTCCAGTGTTCCAGATAGCATTTCCGCAGGTCTCAGGGGTAATAAAATAAAACATTGAAAAAAAACACACTTATGGTAAGCTTTGTTCTTGGGATCATCAAAATCTGGATAGTAGAGGTCTAGAAAAAAGAATGAAGGGGGTGCGCGTGGACCCCTTCTGGAGCCTCTACTAGTTGTGAATGAGGTCTGTAGTACCCACCCTCACTACGTGTCCTGCAGTGACGAATATGTGCCTTTAGATGGCAGGATGGGTCTTTGTAGTGAAATCTAAAGGCTTACTTGGGCTATGCCTACATAACAATTTGGCTAATATGAATGTAGCACTTTTCAGTATGCACACAGCAGAATGTGTAAGTACTGTATGTACTTAAGTACAATTTTGAGGTATTTTATACTTCACTTGAGTATTTCCAATTTCCAGTACTTTTACTTCTACTCCCCACTACAAACTTTAAATAGATTTTGATTACCAGTAAGACGCCTGAGGACCTCGCCAAGGTGCACGCATCCGCCTGGGTGACTGCAGGGCGAGCTCTGGCGCTTTGGAATGGGGTGTCAGATCAACATATGGAATGAATGAACAAGCTGCGATGCGATGCATTGTCAGCTTATTGTCAGGACGTATGTAGGCCTACTTGTAACAGGGTATTTCTACATGGCAGACTGGATGGTCACCAGAGATTTCGACCCAGGACAACTCGCCCAACCGCAAATTCGAGTCCGTTCGACCCGTTTTTACCGGGTCGAATTATCTTTACTTTACTTTACTTTATTTGTTTATTTAGACAGGACAGAGCATATTAATGAACGTCACATGAACGTAAATACACCGGGATTAAAAGTTAGTATTTGTTTGCATTATAAACACATTGGAATGTTCACTTTTCTGATGAAATGTATTTAACATACTTTAATTAGCTTATTTCCTATATGGCCACAACAGATAAACTGACCTGAGGATAATTTGGAGGTAACCACCACACCAGTATGCAAATCACGGAGGAATAAGGAGGACAAGGAGACATCAGTCATCATCTCAACCCATTCACTTTGAACTGGGGAATATTTATTACAATCTTACATCCATCAGTGTTTGAGGTGATCAAAAGGAAATTAGGAATGTGATCGTTGATGGCCTGTGTTTCTCTGCATATAGCTGCATTCTATATACAGTTTTAACATTAAAGGGAGATCCATCTCAATGACCGTCATACTCTGCTATGGGGATGAGGATGGTGGCTGCTAGCCTTAGGAATGTGATCGTTGATGGCCTGTGTCTCTGTGTTTCTCTGCATATAGCTGCATTCTATATACAGTTTTAACATTAAAGGGAGATCCATCTCAATGACTGTGCTTGAATAAGGTGGTATTCTTTCTCACACTTAATTGGAGGCGGAGGTGGGGCACTGTTTTAGTTTATTTGATCAACTCACAGTACAAGCACACATTTATACAATCTTACATCCATCAGTGTTTGAGGTGATCAAAAGGAAATAGGCAGAAGCTAAAAGCTTATGATAGCCTATCCTCCTTAAACATGATTAAGGACACGGTCATATGCTGTGTACATATTCACCTTGTAAACAAAATGTAAGTAAGATGAAATATGCAATATAAATGAAATCCCAATTATAATATTTGCATCTCATATATGATGCCTAATTCTCCATATTCAAGATTTAAGATGGGGAACATATACAGTTGGAGGGGGGTACAGCATTGTGTAAACAGAGCTATGTTACATTGTGTCGTTCTATATGGGAGAATAAAATGAGTGCAAGAATAATTGTCAGACAACACAGAGCTGCTGCTAATGTGTAGACTGAACGTCACTTTATGACTGAATGACAAAATAATCATTTCCATAACACATACAAATAATATAGTGTATTCAAATCACAGCATACAATCAATAAAGGCATTACCATTATAGCTATAACTTTTCTTATATATCATACTTTTATACTTCATGTGATTATTCACAAAACCCCACTAGCAAAAAACGTCATACTCTGCTATGGGGATGAGGATGGTGGCTGCTAGCCTTAGGAATGTGATCGTTGATGGCCTGTCTCTCTGTGTCTCTGTGGGTGGCTCCCTTTAGCCTCCATTAGCCTCCATTAGCTTTGTAATTGTTTGGTAAATAAAAACACCAACACAATAATTGTTTGGTAAATCAATGTACATATTATTATTATTATGTCTCTGTCTCTCTCTCTCTCTCTATGTCTCTCTCTGTCTCTCTCTCTCGCGGTCCGGGTCGAAAAGTCAGGTCCAAGCGGGTCGAGAGCGGGTCGAATGGTCCGGGTCGAATCGTCCTGGGTCGAAATCTCTGGTGACCGACTGGATCTACGTCTGATTTAAGCCGTTATCGCCTGGCCTGGTTCAAACTTGTGCTCAGAGCTAGGGGTGTAATTGTGACTACACACCTGCTGTGAATCGGGTGAATGTGTGCAGGGTAAATCTGACTAAATCAGCTATAGGCTAATTATACTCAAGACACATACTCACTCAGTCATTAAGTGCTTTTATTTGACTTTTATGGTGGTTTCCTTGTGGCTATCTACCACATGCTATGTAATGGTAATGGTAGTGGTAATGGTAATGGTAATGTAATGGTAGATAGATAGTCATGTGGTCATGGTAAACAAAGATAACTTTTATCCTTAAATCCTTGGCTGTTGGCTGTCCTAACCATGAGCATTGTTTGGTGATGGGACCGAGGGCCTGCTCTCTCATGTGTCAAAATGCTATCTCTGTTTACCTTTCTGGCCATTGTATAGACTATAGAGGGTAAATAGAGTGGAAAAGTGAGTTTAACATTTATTAATGCAATTAAAGTGTCATTTAATGCAATCAAATAGGACTTTTGTGTTTGGATGTACTGTATGGGCTGTCATGGCCAGAAAGTAGTTTTTTTGCCACTCAGTAGGTGTAGTTGATGATGTCACACTCACACGCGGCGTAGTTAAGTTAGAGGACATTCTTACGATAACACAGTTACGGTATAAGCAATATAATAATATATTTTTGGCTTCCAGTCCACAATTAATTGACAGCATCATTGTGTCTTACTCTGTCCACTTAATAGGTATAACATACAATACATGTATAGAGTCCAGTGTAGAGTGTGGTCTTAGCGGTGGACTAAAACTTTATTTTGTCTCCTCTTGGTGGTTTGGTGTATCTGTGGTATGAATCGTGACACTGTACATACGATATCTAAACAACAAGCCATAACAAAAGCACAACAAAATGAACACAATACATGCCATAGATAGAGGATTTCCCATTACCACATGTTTTGTCTCGTTGTCAGTACGGTTGTCTTGATTCATCTTTGGGGACGTCGATGTCTGTATTCTGTGTAAGACAATAATTCATAGCACTGGAATTGAATTAATTGAGCCATTTGTAACTCTGAGAGCGAACAAATTGAACCAAATGGAGCCATAAGGTCCATTTGGTTACATGTGCATTACATGTACATTTGGTTACACATGCTCTCAGAGTTCAATTAACTGTGTATGATTCTATCTGGAATGACAGATAGCTGACAGTTGCTGCTGGCTGCATGTGCTGTGCTGCTGGCTGAAGGAAGGCCTGCATGAACCCGGTGGTGCTGTGTGGTCTGGTCTGGGGACTTGGGTGAAACTTCCTCAGCCATTGTTTGGCTCCTGACAGCTGGGGGGGAAGTGGCTACATGCACGCCAGCCAGCCAGGCAGCTGCAGCTGCAGCTTAGAGCCACGTCGGAGCCAATGTTCTTCTAAATCTTTCAGCAGCCGTTGCCCTATTCATGGAGGCTTTAATGAGTGGAATCACCATGTGCTCCATGCGTCTCCATCGTGAACGTGATGAAGACACATACTGTAGGCTACTGTCAGTCAGTCAGACAGACAGACAGACAGACAGACAGTTCTGCTGTCAAGACATACTGTAGGCTGCTGTCAGTCAGACAGACAGACAGACTGTCAGTTCTGCTGTCAAGCAAAGCCTGTGCTGAAGCTTAACGCTTCATAACATACCATCAACCGGTGTGTTTGTTTGTCGCTGAATAGTACGGAGTTTTTCCGGTTCATCTTCATTTATTCTGAATGTACGTACGGTGAGTCTCTTAATGCTCAGCAATCGATTCTGTGGTGCCTTTGCAACTACTGTAGATCCAGTTGCCTTTCTTGTCTCCACCAGGCCGAAGGCATCCGTCCGGCGTCCGTCCGTTACCAGCTAATCTCCGGCACCGTTAACCCGGTCGATGCCAAACTTTGCACACACACTCCCTGGATGCCAACGATGAACCACATTTTCCCGAATGGCCTGTTATAGCGCCACCAGGAGTCTGACTTTTGTAAAACACATTTTTTTATATAGATTTTGTCCAAACATCCCGCAAATCGTTACATAGCATCTCTATAGTCATGTGCTCAAGACGGATCTGTCCGATATTTCATATTCCATCCTAATTGGCTAACATTGGCTTTCAAAGTATGCAGGATTGGCCCGTTTTGAACAAAAAGCCTCAATTCATGAATGCAGCGTGCAATTTCCGTGAAATCTTTCATGCACTTTCCTGAGGAATATATCCCATCCTTTTCACACTGGCCTGTTATAGCTCCACCAACAGGTGGATTTTTGCAAAACACATTTTTGGAACAAAATGCCTCAAATCATCCAATTGCCATCAAAGACGTAAGAACAAATTGCACCCTTTTCACATTGGCCTATTATAGCGCCACCAGGAGGCAACAACCTGACCTAGCCTGGTGGAGACCTGTGCCCCGAGGGGCACTTTTTCTATAGTTGTAGCTGAAATGAGATGTATTCATGTGTTTTTTGTCTGGTAGATAGATAGATATAGATAGATCTTTATTGTCATTGCAACAAGTACAATGCAATTAAAAGTGCCAACCGATCAGTGCATCATAAACTAGAAAATCTATAAAAGCTACTACAACTAGAACTTAACACACACATAACCGTACTTCATGTTATTGCACAAATCCCTATTGCACATGACATATATAATAATTGCACAGTACGCCTGGTCTTTCAGTGTTCCCTCTGTGGTTCACTGCTATGCAAAATAAATAAACTAAATGACTGTATTGTGTGTGTGGTTGTTTGTTTGTCGGTGATATCCTCATTGATAATTGTGAAATTGAAATGTAGGAGAATGAACTCTGAGGATGTCGCTGTGTATATAATATGTCTTTGACAATATGGGTAAGGACTCCAAGATGAAAGTGCTTATAAATGTAACTTAAAGTTAATGCTGTGAGGTCTTGAGTGTAGGTATACTGCATGCAGCTGCAGTGCATGTGGTGGCTAAATCATCAACACCACAAACATAATCAGTTTTAAACACCTTTGTTCATGACAAAATGCAGACAAAATATTCCCCCTCGTGTACATCTTATAGTTGTATATGTATACACCAGTGAAGGCAGACACTATATTATCTTTCATAACAGCACTTTGAAAGTTCCAGGGAGAATAATGTTACAAGACACACAAGCCAAAAGCTCTCTCTCTCTCTCTCTGCCTCTCTCTGCCTCTCTGTCTTGCTCTCTTGCACTCTCCTTTCCTCAAGTAAACTAATGCTCAGATGATTTATTCATTTTCCCTTCCCCATTTCATTGCTTTTGGAATCTGGGGTTGGACCGTTGGAGCTCCTTCTCTCCTGATCTCTCCTCTTCCTCTCCTCCTGGCGTTCCATCTGGGACGCATCAGAGACATTAAATCGAATATTAAACTACAGAGATACCTACCTTCATTTGCATGGAACCAGGTCACAGAGTGCAATATTGAACTCTGTCAGGTCACGGGTTTTGCTGTTTTCTTGTTTCTTCTGCCGTATATGACTGAAGGGTGATGGCGTGATGCATGCACAGCACACAGCTGCAAGCTTACAAACTATATAAAATATGATGTTGGGCAACATTTAGGTCACAGACTATAGTCAGGCATGCGTGATGCCTTGGTGTGTAGACGCATCATAGAGGTGGAAGATGGAATAAATACACAGCGTTGCTCACACGTCAAATCTATATTTGTGAGATAGCCAGGGAGAGAGAACCTCTTCCTTCTGTGGATAACACAGTATTGTGTCCGGGTCACACAGACAAAAAAAACCTTAATTCTGAACCACTTCCTGATTGGTTAGTCATTTCGATGGGTTTTTTTCGACCAATGACAAAGCTTCTAGGAACATCTTTGAATGCAGATTGTGGCGGCGCTAGATGTGTCACAGAGACTACATTTTTGTTGGGAGCGTTTTACTCATTGCTGGCTGTCTGAATACCAAAAAATAAATTAAAAAAAGGTCATTAAAATGTTGACATATTATTGCTTATAGCAGCTTCAAGTTGTTAACTGTTTTGACGTTGAAGAATTGAGTGAATTTTCTGGGAAGTCAGATTATAAACGTGCACTTTATTCCGTCCATGATAGATTATGAGGAGAGTACACGATGTGGAACTGCTGTGGGCTATTTGTTGTTGCATTCCATATGGTTTACCGCTGTGTCGTCTCTGTACAGTAATGAGGAGATCGTCTATATCCGTGGCGTTATAATGGGGCCCATTTTGCTGCCACTTGTGCACTCCTGTGCCCTGGAGGAATTGAATTTGACTTTATTACAATGAATAATGTACTTTGTAGTTTTTGTCTCCATATTTTCAGGTCACGGGATTTGCTGTTTTCTTGTTTCTTCTGCCGTATATGACTGAAGGGTGATGGCGTGATGCATGCACAGCACACAGCTGCAAGCTTACAAACTATATAAAATATTATGTTGGGCAACATTTAGGTCACAGACTATAGTCAGGCATGCGTGATGCCTTGGTGTGTAGACGCTCAGAATAAAACAGAACAGCGCACATCCTCCGATCTTGGTGCTGAGCCATGACTGTTAAACAGAAGCAAAGGCTCGCAACTCACTTTTGTAATGCTCCAAGTATTTATAGAGGGTATGCGCATGCATAAAGTGAATGGCAAATCGAGTGGCAAAGTGAGTGGCAAAGTGAGTTTAGCGTCGTTTAACGTCATTTAATGTAATCATATTCGACTTTTCTGTGTGGATGTATGGGCTGTCAAGGCCAGAAAGTAGTTTTTTGGCACTCAGTAGGTGTTCCCGCATAACTTCCTGGTTTGATGATGATGTCACGCGCATACCCTCTATTCACAATCACAGTAGGCAGGACATACAACGTTTCGAACGGTATTGGACTTTTTCAAGTATATAATTGAAAAATACCGGTCCTGTCTGCAGTGATTGTGAATAAATACTGTACTTGGAGTTGGAGCATTACAAAAGTGAGTTGCGAGCCTTTGCTTTTCTTCTTGGTGTGTATGTAGACGCATCATATAGTGGAAGATGGAATAAATACACAACGTTGCTCTCATGTCAAAATCTATATTTGTGAGACAGCCAGGGAGAGAGAACCTCTTCCTTCTGTGGATAACAAAGTATTGCGTCCGGGTCACGCAGACAAAAGCCTCCAGATTTCAGGTGCTTCCTCTTGGCCCACAATGAAGATGATCTGGCCGCTGACCCCAGGGCTGATTCCCAGTGGTGGAAAAAGTAACTATAAGTAGATGTACTTAAAGCTGCTATGAGCAATAATATGTCAACATTTTAATAACCTTTTGTTTTTTGTTTGGTATTCAGACAGCCAGCAATGGGTAGAACGCTCCCAACAAAAATGTAGTCTCTGTGACACATATAGGGGCCGCAATCTGCATTCAAAGATGTTCCTAGAAGCTTTGTCATTGATCGAAAAAAAACCTGGTCGCAATGAATAACCAATCAGGAAGTAGACAGGCAAATCGACCAATGACAAAGCTTCTAGGAAAATCTTTGATTGCAGATTGTGGCCCCTAGATGTGTCACAGAGACATTTTGGGAGCGTTCTACCCATTGCTGGCTGTCTGAATACCAAAAAAAAGGTCATTAAAATGTTGATGACAAATCATGACAACAAACACAATATTTTGGACCAAACAAATAATTACAAAGAAGAAAAACAACAACAAAAAGTGTTGTAACCTGACGTTTTCTTCTTCTTTCTAATTATTTGTTCGGCCCGAAAAATTGTGTTTGTTGTCATGATTTGTCACAACTCGAGTTGGCTTTGTACGAGGCTTAAAAGGTCTTTAAATAAATACTTTTTGAAATGTCTAAAATGAACGGGGAATCATTTCCTGGGCCCTGGTAGGGGGCGGGACGGCGATGCTCTATTCTGCCAGAAGGGAGAGTCTTGGCTCTCTCGGGCAGAGGTCCAAATCAGACCGGAGCGATATGCAGCCGTATGCGGCCGCTAGAGGATCAACGCGAGACTGATGACATATTGAAACTGTGCCACAGCGCAAATGTAAACACAACCTAAAAGGACTACAACTCGAAATTATTATGGAGATATCAGATTTTTGTCCCGGAGAGAACTTGTGAACTCAATACTGCCGCAATCTGGGGGAGTCAGGTCAGCTGTGTGGAGGTGTGACTTTAAGTGAGACCACATTTCCATGGCATGTTTTTGGTCATGAACATGCAGGTGTCATGAAAAAAAACTAGATTACACACATAAAACCCCCCAGGAAAGTCTTTATTGTGTCCTGAACATCATTAGCTCTGGTTGCAAAAGGGGTGAAGTGGCCCTTTAAGTACAATTTTGAGGTATTTGTACCCTTACTTAAGTATTTCCAATTTCTACGCCACTACATCTCAGGTCCAAATATTGTACTTTTACTTTTACTCCACTACATTTATTTGAAAACTTTAGTTACTAGTTACTTTATAGATTTTACAGAACATACATTAACCACTTCAGCCCTATATAGATTTCAGCCATTTGAAAATAGTTCTACATAAGCTCACAATGTGTTGTGAAACTTGCGATGCGACGGCGGTGGCTCAGGGGTAGAGTTTCCGGATGGTAACCGCAAGGTCGCCAGTTCGAACCCGGGCTCCCCCAGAGTTAGTGTCGAAGTGTCCTTGAGCAAGACACTGAACCCCTAATTGCTCCTGATGTGCTGGTTGGTACCTTGCATGGTTTCCGCTGCCATCAGTGTATGAATGTGTGTGTGAATGAATGAATGTAATGCACAATCTATGTAATCTATCACAATCTATGTAAAGCGCCTTAGAAAAATGCACCATTTACGCAACACTTTTGCACATTTGCTCAAGTAAATTTAGAATGTTGTACTTTTACAGAGTAGCCTATACTTCTTGCAGAATTGATACTTTTACTTACTTATAATTGCATATGAATATGGGTCTGCATTTGGCTGCTGAATTCATGCCTAGGCCATGTGTATCAATTTGTCAGCTTGGCTCGGGGTGCATATGATTTGTTGTTCTTGCTTTAGTCAAAAGGTCCCACATAGCAACAGTCTTCAGCTTTGATTCAGATATTTCCAGATAATTAGGCTTCCACCCAAGGCTGACAGATTCCTTTCTATAGGCCTTCTCTCTCGTGCACACACAATTCAATTCAATTCACACACACACACACACACACACACACACACACACACACACACACACACACACACACTCTCTCTCTCTCTCTCTTTCTTTCTCTCTGAGTGTGCATACACACACATCACACACGGAGAGCACACACGCGCGCGCGCACACACACAGTCAGTCACACACACACACACAGACACACACACACAGACACACACACACACACACAGCCACATCTAGGCTACTCACTCATCCAAAACAAATTATAGGTCCCTATATTTCATCCCGGTTTGAACGGATTTACGCTGTCATGTCATGGGAGGAGCAGGCTGTTCTCTCATTGGAGGGAACTGGACGAGCAACGTAAGCGCTGCTCTTGAATGAGGAAAAAGGGAAAGCATGCATGCACACACACACACACACGCACACACACATACTGGCAGCTAACAGCAGCAGCAGCCAAAGCCAGCCAGTGGCCACTCTGACAGAGATACCGACGGACTGACGACTGAATCTATATCACCGTCTGAATCTGCACCCAGAAGGACGTCACCGTTATCATTTTTCGGAAGTAAACACATTTTAAAAGAAGCGGCATCTCTTCATCAGGAGGACTTTTCACTGCCGTATTTGCGTCAGGACAAGACGCGCACATTCCAGAACAGGATTTGCGTTTTTTCTCTCCAAATATCTCCTCCTGATCATGCGAATGTTTTGTGTTGTAGTAGATTAGCCTCCCTAGCTCTCAGGGCAGCAATACGTGATTATTACCAAAGGTATGTTTGAACGTTGATTGGTCAAGTGGTTTAATTGAATTCGGTGCGTTTCACAATGATGGAACAACAGCTCTCCAAACCGGAGCGCAAAAACATGGACGTGTGCTTGAGACGTCTGAAGCAAGAACTGGTACGTTATCACGTTCGCTTAATAATTAAAGCATAATCAAATGTTGTCTAGGGTTATAAAACAGTGGGCTGCCTACATCATGCATGTACTCTTTGCAGTTAATTTCCCGAATGCTTTTGTATGCTAAATGAGCAAACTTGGAGAGATATAAAAGGACAATATTGTCCTTTTATTTAGCCATAAGTTACACTGTTACAGTATAACAACAGGTTTTTCTAGCTATATATAGGCCTACTACATCTCGTGATATAGCTATTTGTAGTGCATATTGAGTAATAATTAATGTTCATATTTTTTGCTCTATATTTGCTATTACTGTATCTGCCTGTATAGTGTATATAATGTCATGGTAGTGGAGCATGATTGTAGCATAGCCAGAAAGATTTTCTTTGCATCCGATTAATCTGTGTTGGTTTAAACAACTGTCGACATGCCCCCCCCCCCCCCCCCCCCCCCCCTACACATCTGGGACAGATGTGCATTTAAGCTTAATGACCTAAACCTTAAAACAGTCTTTTAATCTCCCAGAGGACTTTGCTCCTACATGCTGTGTTTTGTTATGGAAAGAAAAGAATAAACATAATAATAATAAGTTGAGACTTTTCTATATTTATATTTTACAATAGACTATGTTTCAGCATTTTCAGGCATGTGGTCAAAACAGGATTTAAATCAAGTTTACACACGCACAACATGCATGCATGCTCCACGTACACGTACACACACACACACACACACACACACACACACACACACACACACACACACACACACACACACACACACACACACACACACACACACACACACACACACACACACAATAGAATCGGTAACTCTCCCTATATTGACATGTTTTCACATATTATTCCACTCACTTTGGTAGCAAATCGAGAGCAAAAACACAAGCCTAAAAAAAACAGAAGAATGTGAAAGCTCATCCTTATGGCCACATCTTTTGGCAGCAAACACACTTTAGTCACCCATTTTCAGTGGAGCTTTAACTGTCCCAGATTTCTCTTGGAAACATCTTCAAAGCAGGCATCGTCTGTCTGTCTGTCCGTGTGCCAGGGGCAATGATGGGGCCCACAGAAATAATAGGATGGCTGCAAACATGCAACATGATCAGGCCCGTGGCGTTTTGGTTCCCTGTGGCGAATTAGCCACCTGTCTGTCAACTGGCACTGCTTATTTTTGTACAGTAGCCCTCACAGCAGTGTACGTTGGCATAGTTGCCAAGTTTGGTTAAGGTAAATAGAAAGCGCCGGGCCGTGCACAGGATCAAACAGAAGAACAGATAGCAGATGCCAGTTTAAAACAAGCCAAGGCAGGCCCCACTTGATCTGAACCATGTGGGACGCAATCTGTTTCAGTGTCTCTCTCTGTAAAAGGAGGCAGCAATAAGGAACTGTCTGTGCCAAGTTGTCACTTTTCTTTGCACCGTGACTGATTTTCATCCACTGCTCATTCAAGAGTGCAGCACAAATGGATATATTTTTAAATAGACTGGTCAACCATGGGTTCCTGGTGTCTTGGACAGTTGGTTAGTGAGTTACTTCTCCCTTTAGGCCTATTATTGGTGACAGGTTTTCAGAAAATCGGTTCAGCCCCTGTTAGCAAGGCTGGGAAACGTGTTTATTGTCAAATATGAGATTTATGTGCACGTTAATTGTCTCTGTGAGAGAAACATCTTTTGTCAAAAATCATGAAACAGAAGAAAACAGAAGAAAAACTGAATAGAGAATTGAGCATCAATCCTTGTGGACAACCGCAGTACAATAAACGATAACAATTAACTGTGCTCTCATTGCATCAGCCGAGGTCCATTACTACAGTAAATACTACAGTAAAATCTGACTGTAGCATTAATGTAACACAGTGTCCTCTAATAGTAGCTCTTTGATAAGTCTACAGCATCTTAACAGGACCCTGCTGGCGTGAAAACACTGTCTATCTGTCTGTCTGTCTGTCTGTCTGGCCCCTGGGCTCCTCGGGGCCAGTCTGTGTGGGGTAATGTCAGAGCAAGTGTTAACATTTGACCTCTGACCTCCCGGGGTCAGGGGCTTATTTTGCCCAACCAGCTGAATTGACATGGTCCTAGACCCTTGAAACATGAACCCAGCTGACTGTACACGGTCCTAGAGCCTGAAACATGAACCCAGCTGACTGTACACGGTTCTATAGACCCTGAAACATGAACCCAGCTGACTGTACACGGTCCTAGAGCCTGAAACATGAACCCAGCTGACTGTACACGGTCCTAGACCCTTGAAACATGAACCCAGCTGACTGTACACGGTCCTAGAGCCTGAAACATGAACCCAGCTGACTGTACACGGTTCTATAGACCCTGAAACATGAACCCAGCTGACTGTACACGGTCCTAGAGCCTGAAACATGAACCCAGCTGACTGTACACGGTTCTATAGACCCTGAAACATGAACCCAGCTGACTGTACACGGTTCTATAGACCCACCCTGAAACATGAACCCATCTGACTGTACACGGTTCTATAGACCCTGAAACATGAACCCATCTGACTGTACACGGTAGACCCTGAAACATGAACCCAGCTGACTGTACACGGTCCTAGAGCCTGAAACATGAACCCAGCTGACTGTACACGGTCCTAGAGCCTGAAACATGAACCCAGCTGACTGTACATGGTCCTAGACCCTTGAAACATGAACCCAGCTGACTGTACATGGTCCTAGACCCTTGAAACATGAACCCAGCTGACTGTACACAGTCCTAGAGCCTGCTACATGAACCCGGAGAGACTGAGTTTCACGTCAGAAATGTGTTTCCGTTTTACATTATCTTCTTCTCGCAAACAAGAATTTTGACACATTTTTATGAAATCCCTTTGTCTGTGAAGAAGTGCCAAAATAGTGTCGACTTCTATTTTGCTCTAATAAAAACGTGACTCCATAGCAATCCAGGGGGGAATCGTGATAACAATGAATGAGACATTTTTAGCCTCAGCATGCATGACTCACCCAACTGAACTCACCCGACTCAGAACAGTATGGGATGTGATGGAAATGCTCAAATAAAATCAGAAGTCTTCCTCTCTTCTGGTAATTCAATGTTTCCCTATGAAGCAAAATATCTTCTCCGGAAATAGCTGATCTTTACGTTATAACCACACGTCACTCTGCTGTTATCGCTGAAGGTTCGCTCCAGAATAGGTGTACGTCATGACTCATGGGTTCATGTGGTTAAACGTGCAGCCACACGACGAACAAGCCCCTGAATTCTCCTGTCAGATTGTAAGGTTTAACACCTGCACACCACCCACCGCCACACACAGCGTCATGTCAGAGACTGAGAAAATAAACCGCCGATCGAGGCCTTTGATACCGACACCCGGCGCAGCTCATTTCACGTGCGCACGCTTTTTCATCCCGTTTGCGCCCTGAGGTGCATTTCGGAGCAGAACATGTCACCATGGAATTTTAGCAAAGAAAACATCAAATGCCCACATGAGGTCATGGAGATGGGATGACTTGAAAAAAACAAAAACAAAGGGTTGCTGGTAAGGATGTGATATTTTATAGTGTGTGTGTGTGTGTGTGTGTGTGTGTGTGTGTGTGTGTGTGTGTGTGTGTGTGTGTGTGTGTGTGTGTGTGTGTGTGTGTGTGTGTGTGTGTGTGTGTGTGTGTGTGTGTGTGTGTGTGTGTGTGTGTGTGTGTGTGTGTGTGTGTGTGTGTGTGTGTGTGTGTGTGTGCGTGCGTGTGCGTGCGTGCGTGTCTGTGGGGGTGAAGCTTGTAGGGCTGCCAAAGACTTTCTTGTTCTTTGTTGCCTGCAGGGTGTAACACAGTGAAAGCCCTGCATTAGTTATTAAGGTTTCAGTGCTCATTTTGTCCTGTGCCTCTCCCATCAGGCGCCCCATTCTCCAACCGGCACTTCCTTCCCCGTGGCTAAAATTGGCCTATAGCTCTTGTGGCAGTTGTTGGCTTTGTCTGTATGATCATTGTATTACATCTTTGAGATGATACTGATAACCTTTCAGAGGGTCTGTTTACTGCTCTCCAAAGCACCATTGCTTTTCTAATTATTGGCTATATCAAAGTTTATCAAAACCTTGTAGTCGGAACAGTAGCAGCGCAGTAAAGGCCTTTTGTCTGTGTGCGCTTTTAGAGTCAGTCTCCTTACTCCAGAACACAGCATTTTGCGTTGAACAAATTTGTTTAGAAATCCATGTCGTATTATATTATATTATATAATAATATATATTATATTATATATTATTATATACACCTGCATCTCCAGTAGATAAAGAGTGCAGTGTTGCGACCCAAAAATAGCTGATCTACAAGCTCTTCGCAGTGAGACACGCTGTGAGCTTGTAGATCAGCTATTTTCGCTATAGCACGTCAAGGCAGCAGTGGAATCGGAAAATCGTGAATAATTGGCCATGAGTTGCAGCAGTAGCCACTAGCCTACTATGCACATAATTGTCTGGGTAAGATCTTTTGTCAGAAGCAGGGAAAACGAGTGAAACAGAAGAAGCCTGTGTAGTAGAATTGAGTTCATCAAAGCCTTGCGGTCGGAAACAGTAGCGGCGCAGTAAATGTCTTTTGTCTGTGTGCGCTTATAGAGTCAGCCAAGGTTGAAGAAATGACTAAGCTACAGCAGCCTGAGTGGGTTGCAGTCAGAACAAATGCTGAGCTGCCAAGTTTCTATCGTATGATCAGTGGTGGAAAAAGTACTCAATTGTTTTACTTAAGTAAAAGTACAAATACTGCAATTTAGACCTACTTTGCTACAAGTAAAAGTACGGAATTGAAAATGTACTTGAGTAAAAGTACAAAAGTATCGGCATCAAAATGTACTTAAAGTACTAAAAGTAAAAGTATTCATATTGCAGAATGTCCCATTTCATGAGTTCAAAATGTGTAGGAAATCTATTGAAAATAGCCGATCTACAAGCTCACAATGCGTCGCAACGCGACGCATTGTGAGCTTGTAGATCGGCTATTTTCAAATGGCCAAAATGTATAGGGTTATAGTGGTTAATGTATGTTTTCTAATCAAAATTAAAATCGCCAAAGTAACTAGTAACTAAAGTTTTCAAATAATTGTAGTGAAGTAAAAGTAAAGGTTTTGGCTCCGAGATGTAGTGGAGTAGAAGTAAAAGTACTGGAAATTTGAAATACTCAAGTAAAGTACAAATACCTCAAAATTGTACTTAAGTACATTACTTAAGTAAAAGTACTTAGTCACTTTCCACCACTGCGTATGATTTGTTTTGCCATCCGGTCGTCACTAGCAGCTACAGTACAGAACTCCAGATTGGATCTTAGACGGGAATATTATCAGGGAAGATGATATGGCCTCTATATAATCAGCCTGTTTCTCCCTCTCAGGGAATAAATGAGCTCTATCAGGAAACTATAGACATTAACAACCCATTTAGACCTGAGAACGATTCTACAAAATGCCTTCTAGTTTTCTGGAAAAACCCGATGTTTCTATGTCAGCGGTTCTCAAGCGTTTTCATGTCAAGGACCCCTACGACTATACTGTATGTAATTGGCCGCCGAACCCCATCTGAAAATATGTTGTTCCAGGACCCTTGTAGCGCTATGAGCTTGTAGATCTGCGATTTCTTAACAGCTAAAGTATACCATAATGCTTGAAACACCAAAAGGGGTTCCCGTTCAGAATGGGTTAAAGCCTCCCAGCGTTCAAGGCGAGCTACAGTATAGAGTATTGAAACACAATAGGTCACACTGACAGTGACGAACACAGATCCAGTGCTTGGGAAAAGATAGGGCATAAAAAAGCAGGTTTCAATTTGTTGGGGGGAGATGGAGGGGAAAGTCATTCATTTTTTATTGCCAGTGGAGATCTGTTTTATCCCAACTTTTCTGGTCTGACTGAATTAAATATGTGCATTTCCTTTTGGGAAACATCATAGATAGACTGTCTGGTAATCACAATTCAACAATATAATGTAAAATAACCCGGCCTGGTGTCCCTATTTTGGGCAAATAATATGTCCAAAATATGCTGCAGATACAGGTCAAAACACATTGTGTCACGGTGTGTTGTGAGCTTGTAGATCGGCCCAGTGGTTAACCCTTTCTGGGCGGGAACCCCTTTTGGTGTTTTAAGCATTATGTTATGCTTTAGCTATTGAAAAATAGCAGCTATACAAGCTATTTTTAAAAAAAATCTTTGAATATATGCTTTCAGAGCGTTTTTAACTCATATGTTTGCTTCTGGGACAGGACTGGAACAACATATTTTCAGATGGGGGGGGGGTCGGTGGCCAATTGCATCTATTTCCGGGGGTCCTTGACATGAAAATGTTTGAGAATCACTGACACGAAACATGTTTCTTTTCTCCAGAAAACTGTCAGGATTTAGAAGACATTTTCTAGAATCGTCGTCAGGTCTAAATGGGGCCTCCCCTCGTCTCCCCTCTTCTTTGTTTGTGTGTTTACAAATTGAAGCCTATAATAAAGCCCAATCATTCAACATATTCCATCATTGCCAAAGAGGGATTCAACCTGTGCTTATAGGAGACATACTGTATTAGCTGTATATATTCATTGAGCCATTACAGTCACAGCCGATGTGGAAGTAATTACTCCAAGGCCAATCTGTGGCGATCCGCTCCGCTGTGCAGAGCGTCATGCATGCTCCAGAGGCGTTGGTGGCCTATATTTCTTTAATTGAATATTCCGCGTTGTTTCCCCTACCCTACTCTGCATTTCATTTGAAGCATGCATGTTGTTATTATAACCACATGAACCCTAATGTCCCTGTTCTGGGCCTGTCATAATAGAGGGTATGTGCATGCATTTAAAGTGAGTGGCAAATCAAGTGGAAAATCGAGTGGCAAAGTCAGTTCAAGTACTTTAGTGTCATTTCTGGACGTGGAACCCTATTTGGTGTTTTAAGCATTATTATGTCATGCTTTAGCTATTGAAAAATAGCAGATCTACAAGCTCATAGCGCGGCACCACGGTCTGCTATTTTTCAAAAATCGCGAAAATGTGGCGCAAATCTTTGAATATATATTCTTTCAGAGCGAACGTTTTTAACTCAAATATGTGCTTCTGGGGAACAACATATTTTCAGATGTGGGTCGGTGGCCAATTACATATATTTTTGGGAGTCCTTGACATGAAAATGTTTGAGAACGACTGACATAGAAACATGGGGTTTTTCAGAAAACTGTCTAAATGGGTTAATGCAATCAGACTTTTCAGTTTGTTTGTTTGTTTGTATGGGCTGTCAAGGCCAGAAAATTGTTTTTTGCAACTCAGTCAGTAGGCGTTCCCGCATAACTTCCGGGTGTGATGATGATGATGTCACGCGCGCCACATACTCCTCTACAGGCAAAGCATTTTCAGCAAAAATATTTTTTCTGGGAGGTAGGAAAAAAACTGAGTGTGCCAAGGATAGACCCAGGGATGTGCACACATAGACATCAAAGGGGGCTTCAGCCCCTGCCCTTTTACCCGTCTGTAAAACAACTGCTCTCTCCAGACCACGAATGCAGCATTTACTGCACGGTGAAAGAGATGCAAAGATGCCCTCCTCTCCTTTCCATGCCATGCTATCCAAGAATTGCTCCCGTCACTTCCAGCCACCATTACACGCGTAATTGTCCATGTTGGGACAAATGATACAGCCCTCCGCCAATCTGAACTGACGAGAGATCATTTCCTCCATTTGTTTGATCTCTTACGCAGCTGCGGTTTATCATTTTCCATCTCTGGACCCATCCCCACTCTTGGCCGTTCCGACGAACAGTTTAGCAGACTGTCCAGTCTGAGCGCCTGGCTTCAACGTGTCTGCCGCACTTATGACATTGGCTATATTGACAATTTTAACCTTTTTTTAAACCGGTCGTCTTTCTTTTATAGAGACGGATTACACACCAGCAGACGAGGAAGCCAAGCTTTGGCAACTAACATAGCCGTTAGCCTCCGACATAACGGTGCTCCATACACGACCATAACAACGTCCAACTCCAGTCCACCTGTGTCCCCCACCATTTGACGTCCCCCGGTCCCAGCCCATACAATAGTTCCGCCCCCCCCACCCAGCCCACTCGCCATCGGGCTTGGACCAACGCATACATTCACTACTCCCGGCTATAATACTAGTTTCAGTTTAATTAATCATTCTCTCCAAACGATCACAGTTAATATTAAAACCATAATAAGACCTAGACAGCCAAAGCAGCTATTGGCTATCCACTCCAGCCGTGGCACCGTCCATTCTAATCTCCGCATGTTGAGAAGTGTCACATCACATCCAGATCATCCTGTCACTACACCTTTTATCATGGGCCTGCTAAACGTTAGATCACTTACAAATAAATCGTTCATTTGCAGAGACCTCATTATGTCATCTAATTTAGATCTCTTTATGATTACAGAGTCATGGCTGGGTCCAGGTGATTCACCAACCCTCAAAGAGACCTGCCCACCTGATTACTCTTATTTTAACCACCCTAGATTGGGCCATGCCGGCGGCCTGGCAATAGTATATAGAAATCTAATTAAATGCTCCCCTGTTGATTTTGGCAGCTATTCGACTTTTGAATTGTTTTGTTTTGTTATAAATGGTAAGACCCCTATTCTATGTGCCTTAATTTACAGGCCCCCAAAACGTATGACCGGATTCCTAGAGGAATTTTCTGAGTTTCTCTCAATTATTATGGCCAAGCACGGTAGAGTAATCTTGACGGGGGACTACAATACCCACGTCTGCTGCCCTTCCTCCACTTTTGTAACTGATTTTATTGACCTTTATGAAGCTTTTAACCTGACACAGCATGTTAATGGTCCCACCCATAAATTAGGACACACCCTCGATTTGGTGCTCACTCATGGTGTTTCTCTGGTCAAATTAGATATTTTAGAATTCCCTCCCTCTGACCACAAAGCTGTTTTCTTTCACACTATGCTCCCTCCTCCGGACCTCCTGCCACGTACATCCTCCCGGTCCCGGACTTTTAACTCAAACTCCAGTCATCATTTCCGTCAGGCTTTCCCAGCCACCCCAGCCAACTCCACTTTGCTCCCACCACGATCGGTTGATGATCTAGTCGAAGATTTTAACAGCACATGCTCCCTTATCCTCGACTCCAAGCCTAAAGCCATGCTCTGGCTAAATGACCACACCAGGGATATCAAGAGACAATGCAGGAAGGCCGAAAGAAATTGGAAGAAATACAGACTCACCTCCACCCTAGACCATCTCAGGGAACTGATGCTCAGCTATCAATCCGCAGTGAAGGATGCGAGAAGTAGTTATTTCTCCAAACTCATCACCTCACACTCCCATAATTCCAAAATACTATTCAAAGCGATTGACTCAGTTATTAGCCCTATGCCCAGTGAGCCTCTGGAGGCTTCCCCTGAAAAGTGTGAGGAATTCCTCCATTTTTTTATTAACAAGGTGCAAGATATAAGACAAAATCTCCCTCCAGTACACAGAGCCCCAGATAATTGTCCACCACTTCCTTCACACCTCACCTCATTTCAACCAATTTCACTAACAACACTCCTAGAGACAATATCACACATGAAATCATCCTCATGCTCACTAGATTCCATCCCCACCTCTTTCCTGAAAGAGGTCCTGGACACAGTTGGTCCCTCCATCCTAGAGATTCTAAACAGCTCCCTAGCCACTGGCGTTTTCCCAAAGTCCCTTAAAAGTGCCCTGGTACAGCCCATACTGAAAAAGCCTTCCCTTGACCCCCTCATTTTAAACCATTTTAGACCCATTTCTAAACTTTCTTTTTTATCCAAGGTTTTAGAGAAAGTAGTTTCCAATCAATTAATTTCCTACTTGAATTTTAACAGTGTCTTTGAGAAATTTCAATCTGGCTTCCGCACCCTCCATAGTACTGAAACAACACTTTTAAAGGTCACTAACGACCTGCTCCTCGCCGCCGACTCTGGGGACTGCTCTGTTTTATTCCTTCTGGACTTAAGCTCCGCCTTTGACACCGTAGACCACTCAATTTTAATTGATAGACTAGAACACTGGGTGGGGATCAATGAGGTGGCACTGGACTGGCTGAGGTCTTACCTCACAGGTAGGAGTGTCTCCGTCACCATTGGTGAGGCTTCCTCCTCTCGAGCCCCTTTCACGTGTGGGGTCCCACAGGGATCTATCCTAGGGCCACTACTTTTCAGTTTATATATGCTTCCCATCGGTAACATAATTCGCACCCATGATATTCATTTCCACTGCTACGCGGACGACACCCAGCTCTATATGCCATTAAAACCAGGTCCAGGAAATATGTCACGCATACTGGCCTGCCTATCAGACATCAAAGACTGGATGACACAGAACTTTCTCCAACTAAATCAGTCAAAAACAGAGATTATATTATTCGGCCCCCCTAGTTTAACCCTTCCACTACACGCACAACTTGGTTCCCTCTCCACTAATATCACTCCTGCAGCCCGTAACCTGGGGGTGATTTTCGACTCAGACCTCTCGTTCAAAAAACAGGTAACAACAGTCGTCCAATCCTGCTACTTCCAGTTAAGGAACATATCCAAAATCAAGCCATTCCTCTCAGCCCCGGATCTCGAAACTGTCATTCACGCTCTCATATCATCTCGTCTTGACTATTGCAATTCCATCTACTCTGGCCTTCCGAAGAAAATCACATCCCGTTTACAATTAATACAAAACTCTGCTGCTCGACTACTGACAAATACAAAGAAACGGGACCATATAACACCAATACTAGCAGATCTGCACTGGCTGCCGGTGAGCGCCAGATGTGACTTCAAGATCCTACTCATCACGTTCAAAGCCCTAAATGGGTTAGCCCCTAGTTACATCCGGGATATGCTATCCCTCCCTGAATCCGGGCGCACCCTCAGATCCTCGGATAAGGCCCTTCTGGCTGTCCCTCGCACTAACTTAGTTACCCGGGGTGACCGGGCTTTTGCCGCTCGGGCACCCAGAATGTGGAACGCACTGCCAGTGCACATTAGGGTAGCACCATCCGTCCCGTTATTCAAGTCACGCCTGAAAACCCACCTCTATACTGAGTGTTTTTTAACTATTTAATAGCCAGTTGTACATACATCCTTGTTTTGTGTGCCATTATCATGTTGTTATTGTGTGTTTTTTGCTGTTGTAATCTTGCTCTGTGCAGCACTTTGGAACTATGTTTTGAAAAGCGCTATACAAATAAAGTTCATATCATATCATATCATATCATGCCGGAAGGCAGCATTCAGGAGAATTGCTTTTTTCCCGAAGTCTCCTGAACTTACTCCGGAACGCGGCATTTTGCGTTGAACAAATTTGTTTAGAAATGTCCAGAAGATAAAGAGTGCTGGGTTGCGACACCTAAATAGCTGATCTACAAGCTCTCAACGCGTCGCAGCGCGACGCATTGAGAGCTTGTAGATCAGCTATTTTTATCCAAAAGTGCCCTCTTACGGGATTTCAGCCCCTGCCCCTCCGACACTCTCTGCATGTCCCTGGATAGACCCCTGTGGGACCTGCCTGGTCACCACAGTAGAAAGAGACATTCGTGCCCCTGCGATGTGTGATGTGTGTTATTTTCGTGTTTTGGCCTGACTAATCTCATGACGGTGGCCCGGGGTCTCTCTCGACGCCACAGTGTGCCCTGTGGAGAGTTCAGCAGCAACATATCGACTCATAGAGCCTTTCTGTCTCGCCCAGGACAGAGATCCCATTCCTGCCCTTGACCCACACAGCCCACTATTCATTTTTTAATGAGGGTTGTTCATGGAGGGAGGGCGTAGAACAGGCTGTATAGCTGCTTACTTGCAAAGGCAGCACTACCAAACAGGAAGAGAGTTTATAGGGTCCGATAACCTTGGCCACACTGTTTCCTAGCTCCCACCAGTCCACGGCTCCACGCCAATAACAACAACACCAGAAACAACACTGAATGGGCCTTCTATGTTTCCATGGTGTGTGGAATAGTGCCGTTTATGTTTGGTTTAATGTCACGTACGTGCAACTTTAAATGTTTGTGTGTTGATTTTGTCCCCCCCCCCCTTCTTATAATGCAGTTAAAGTGTGTCAATGATGTTCTTTAAAACTGTCAACACACCCAGCGTACACATTCAGAGCACATTCAGGCACACACGTTGTGCGCGCAATCAAAGAACTGAATGCTGAATGGGGTTGAGTCATGTAAGCGTGGTCCCCCTCTAAATATATATATATTGAAATTGTATTTCTTTAGAGGATAGCCCCTTGAGTTGTATCAACTCGTTTTAGAGGGGGTCCTCGGGCACAACACAATGAATACAGTACAGTACATACAGGTAGACAAAACAATACATTAAACATGTCGACACAGCACAATACACTTACATCAACAAAACATCTCAACAACAGCTCTCCAAACCACTCAAACACTACATCAAGACACTACATCACTACAACTGCACTGAAAGACCTAACAAAATAATAATAATAGTGTTACTAATAATGAAATAATAAAAAATAAAATAAAAATAAAGATAAAGATAAAAAGAATAATCAAGCATTAAAGTACACGCCTCTCTCCAAAAATCAAAAACAAGTACAAATGGGCTTCAGGTCTACAAGCAAAGAGGATGGATGAGGCGGGATCATGCCATGTGGAAGGCAGAGGGATGCATCTCAGCAGAGGAATGGCACTGATTTATTTATACTCATAGCGGTATTTACAGTAATTCTCTTCCATGCATACATTCATCATGCAATATATTGTGTGTTGTCATCATGATACGGTATCTGTTAACCACTTAAACCCTAACATAGCTTGATATTCATAGTTGCCCGTTGATTTATAGTTTGGGCTTATTTCTGAAGTGTAGTTGCTTATTTGGGCTTTCTTTCATGATTCTTTTTGAAAACAGCTGATGTAATAGCGGGCTCAAGTGGTGAAACTGCTCTACATCAAATCTCTTTGTCGGCAAGCTCACAATACATCGCAACATGGTGTGTTGTGAGCTTGCATTGTTGCTGAGTGTATTCTCACTCCCGAATAGGGACGCTAGGTTTCAGGTTTTCAGTCACTGCCTTCACATGACTGAAAAAAAATAAAAATAAAGAAAAAAAGGGCACCAGGGTACTCTATTCATTTATTCCCTTTCAAAGGCCATAACTCTTTAATGAGCCTCTGTCCAACATTAATTCAAGACCGCCAGCTATTGTTCTCAAACTTTGAAGCATGCAGGCCTTAAGTGGCAATTATGTGTGGTCGGTTGGCATCACGGCAGCAAAAACAGGAGAGGAAGGTCTTTGTTTGTTAGGTTTGTTCAACTTCTTTTTGATCAATGGTTTGTCACTCCTTTGCTTTTTCAAATGACTCTCTTAGAAGTTTTAGCCAATGGATAGATCAAATGCAGAGACTTTTCCCTTAAAAAAACGTCACTGTGGAAATCAAGATCGGGTTAATGACATGAGAGAAAAATGGCTGCTGTGAATACTGGTCAATAGCGATTGGCTTTTTTTTCGAGAAGGTTTTTGTACACTTTCTGTAACAGCTCTCTTTACCATGAATAAGACCTGGGCTGGAGAGACTACAGTAGGACCCGTCACTTCTGGCGCTCTCCTTTTAACGAGGCCCTTCTGATTAACACGTTTGGAGAGTGAGACATGTCAGCTGGCTCCCTGCTGCTAAATCATAAGCATGTGGCACTGAAAGTAGAAACCGCCTTGGGACAAATTCAAGTCACATTCATCTTCTTCACTAAGATACCAGAGTGAAAGTTGATATGGTTGACATAATTGGGCCACAAATGTCAGTCTTGAGAAAGTGATGGTATAAGGTCTCAAGTTTAGTTGTTACTGTTCAACTGCAATATTATGATTTTTATTATTAATGATGCGTACCTGAGGACAGAAAAGCTGCTTAATGCTTAAAAATAGCCAGTGGGAGATGCCTGTGTGTGTTGGGGATAAGGGAGAAATTACAGATGAGT
Organism: Electrona antarctica; assembly: GCF_951216825.1. NCBI lineage: Eukaryota > Metazoa > Chordata > Actinopteri > Myctophiformes > Myctophidae > Electrona > Electrona antarctica. Next base: position 46,186,763 of record NC_136790.1, read on the forward strand.
TGAATATAAGCATGTTTTCAGTTAGCATGTAACAAGCATGTAGCATGTAGGTTAGCTAAAAGTAACACAAGCAAAAGTACTCATTATGCAGAATGTTCCATTTAAAATGTAGCAAAAACTTTTGAAAATAACGATTCGTCGCATTCGTGACACATTGTGAGCTTGTAGATCTGCTATTTTTCAAATGGACAAAATGTATGTAGGTCTGAAGTTGTTAACACCCTGAGCGGCAAGGACGGAGTTCTCCGTTCAATCAATTAGTAACGCCCAGCGCTCAGGACGGAGATTGAGCAAAAGGACGGAGTTTGTAATGGGATTTTGAAGATGACAATACTAACTTTCTAACTGCATTAACATGAGTCATCACAGACCACCTGTTTGCGTCTGTCAGATGACCTATTACTAGACCATATAGGACCTTGTTTGACCATGTCCACTTGACCACACCTACAATGTATTCTTGCTCCTTCATTGTGTATAAGAGAGACGCATAGTGAACAGCTCTGGAGGCTTTTGCATACGTGCACCTCCCTGGGCTTGGTATCAGTGTTGTTTTCGTCGACTAAAACTAAACAAAAAATGTTCGTCGACTACCTTTTTTCATTGACAAAAAATAAATAGAAAGTAAATAAAAACTAATCTATGATGACTAAAACTAAGACTAAATATATCGACAATTTCGTCAACAAATAAAAACTAGACTAAAATGTTAGGAAGGGACTAGTGGACAAGATATCCAGTATAAGTCATTTTACACTTGGTTGCATGCTGAAAATAGCATATCTACAAGCCCACAACGCGTCGCGCTGCGACGCGTTGTGGGCTTGTAGATCGGCTATTTTCAGCAAGTGTAAAATCTGTCATTACAACAGCATCAAGGCCCGCCAAAATACATTTTAGTCGACTAAATCAACTGTAGATTTAGTCGACTAAAATCGCATGACACTTAGTCGACTAAAACTAGACTAACACTAAAACATTCCAGATGACAAAAATATGACTAAAACTAAATTAAGTTTCAGTCCAAAGACTATGACTAAACAAAAATAGAAATTTGCTGCCAAAAACAACACTGCTTGGTATAGATCAACCCTTGTAATAAAGTGACATTGTTTCAGTCCACTCTCTACCTCGATTATTTCCCAAAGACTCTGATGTGAGTTATTAATAATCCACCACAATCTGACAGACGCAAACAGGTGGTCTGTGATGATAACTCATGTTAATGCAGTTAGACAGTTAGTATTGTCATCTTCAAAATACCATTACAAGTTCTCCGTTCAATCAATTAGTAACGCCCAGCGCTCAGGACGGAGATTGAGCAAAAGGACGGAGATTATTGATATCAAAACCGATCGCATCGCTCCACAGGCTGGGAGCGTCTGTTGGGCAACATTCGATGTTATTTTCCGGTGGGACGTCATCGAAAATGTTCCCCCAACCCCCATTTTAGCCGACGAGACCGAAAATCGTAAAACGTGAATAACTCTTGATCTAAATCATTCCGTCCAATTCTAAGAAAAGATTATGTGTCCGTCGCGGTCCCGTCGCTAGTCGCGTTAGAATTAATCATAGTGCATCGAGAGTGTTTTGTCTAGATCAAGCTACTTCAGCCACATCCGGGATAGCATCTGGTCCGTCGCTAAATGTGCTCCGCTTCTATAAATTGCTGGGCGCTCTGATTTAATGGATTAAATAACCTTGGGTGTTAATGTATGTTTTGGAATAATAATCAAAGTAACTAGTATAGCCTAACTAAAGTTTTCAAATAATTGTAGTGCAGTAAAAGTACAACATTTATTTTGGATCCAAGATGTAGTGGAGTGAATTAAAAAAAGTATTGCAAATTGGAAATCCCCCCAAGTCAAGTAAGTGACTTTCCAGCACTGTGAAGTGGTCCAACATTGAACCAAGAAGGGCATAATCCTTTGACTCGTCATCACAGCCTGCTGTGCTAAAGATCGAGCCACACACGTTTAACCCATTTAGACCTGATGTCGAAATTTAAAAAATGTCTTAAAAATCCTGACAGTTTTCTGAAAAACATCATGTTTCTGTATCAGTGGTGCTCAAACATTTTCATGTCAAGGACCCCCAGAATTATGTAAATGGCCGCCGACCCCATCTGAAAATATGTAGTTCCAGGGACCCCTCAGAGGCAAAGATTTGAGTTAAAAAACGTTCGCTTTGAAAGAATATATATTAGAAATTTTGCTCCACATTTTCACGATTTTTCAAAAAATTGCAGACCTACAAGCTCGTAGCTACGAGCTTGTAGATCTGCTATTTTTCAATAGCTAAAGTATGACATAATGCTTAAAACACCAAAAGGGGGTTCCCCGTCCAGAACGGGTTAAAAGCATAAGCTACAGTGAGAAAGGCATTACTCGGCGTGTCATCCTACTAGCATTATACCATCAGACATGTTGAGCTTTGATGTGGTTAGAAAGTATAAACCATAATTATGCTCTCTCTTCCCCAGCCTCTCTCCGAGGGACCTGGCCAATTATAGCTAATGAAGTCAACCATATGCGTAATACACCGCGACATGAGACAACCTGATTGTGCTAATTATGTGTATCTTAAACCGCTGATTCTGGCACGCCACGGGGGAGAAACAATGGGCCCATTGTTCCGCAGGTGTGCATTGATAGGCTTATTACCAATCTGAACTTATTGACCTACAGTACCTGGTTAGTACCTATTATACCCTCTATACAGAGATGTGGTGACGTTAAACAATATAAACATATATATAGATCTCAATGGCAAAATGACAGATAACTAGAAAAAGTGCCCTTCTGGGCACAGGTCTCCACCAGGAGGATAGGACTGTGTGAGATGTTTGGCAAAATGTTTAGGAGTAATATAAACATGTTTGCCTTTGATGGCAATTGGATGATTTGAGGCATTGTTCCAAAAATGTGTTTTGCAAAAATCAACCTGTTGGTGGCGCTATAACAGGCCAATGTGAAAAGGGTGGGATATATTCCTCAGCCTAGTAAGAAAATGTGTGAAAGATTTCACGTAAATTGCATGCTGCGTTCATGATTTGAGGCTTTTGTTCAAAACGGGGCAATCTTGCAAACTGTGAAAGCCAAGTATAGCCAATTAGGATGGAATATGAAATATCGGACAGATCCGACTTGAGCACATGACCATAGAGATACTGTGTAACGATTTGTGAGATTTTTGGACAGAATCTGGAGGAGTAATATCAAAAAATGTGTTTTACAAAAGTCGGCCTCCTGGTGGCGCTATAAAAGGCAGATGCGGAAAATGCAGGTCAAAGGTTTGTCCTTGGCCTCTAGGGAGTGTGCATGCAACATGTCACGCAGATCGGTGCAGTTTTAGGTAAAAAATAAGAAAAGCTGCCTCATGGTGGCGCTATAACAGGCCGTTCTGGAAAATGCGGGGCAGAGGTTCATCGTTGGCATCCAGGGAGTGTGTGTGCAAAGTTTGGCATCGACCGGGTTAACGGTGCCGGAGATTAGCTGGTAACGGACGGACGGAAGGACGGACACACACACGGACGGACGGACACACACACGGACGGAGTGCAAAACATACTCTCTCCCCATGCCTTCGGCCTGGTGGAGACAATAATACAGAATGCCTTTCAAGTACATCAACAGTGTAATGTGTGTATACGTTATACTAGAGAGAGGGAGGGAGAAAGAGAGAGAGAGAGAGAGAGAGAGGGAGGGAGAAAGAGAAAGAGAAAGAGAGAGAGAGAGTGAGGGATTCGTGAGACATACAGCAAATGGAATCGAACCGGGGGGGGGGGGGGGGAGACCTGCATGCTCGCTGTTGAGCATTGGTGGTACGCACGCACCCTAACCGCTCATCCATCGGGTGGCCCACTACTATGGTTATTATATTCGTTCTCATTCCTACAGCAGACAAAATGCTTGGGAACTGTTGCACATACGCTATAGATTATATAGAACATCTCCCCTCGCTTCTCACGGTGCTTTGCAGTGATTTGCTTCTGATACTGTTCTGTCAAACACAGTTGTCTTACACGGCTTCTGTTCCCACCGGGGGTTTGTATACTGCAACCCCCCCCCCCCCCACCCCTGATTAAGTATCAGTTTTTGGTGTTACAACATGCACCCCCCCCTCCTCCTCCGGCAGCCCCACCCCCTCCTTGCTGTTCCTCTCCATGTGTTCTGATGGTGTCATCCATAATTGAATCCATCAGCAGTTCCATATTGGACGTCTAAACATATGGCGAGAGCTAGGCGCTCCAAACAACACCCCTCTCCTCTCCCCCCTCCACCACCCCTTGATCCTCCATCCCTCCATCCATCCGGCTGCTCCCCCCATACCGCTTGCTGGCCCGGGCGCTCTGATCGCCCGCCCGCCCGCCCTTTCGCTCTCCCTCTCAATTGCTGTCCGCTCTCCCTCTCTCATTGTCGGGTCCGTTTCCGCCTGAATGACCCTGCACCCGCCCGCCCCCGCGGTTTAGGGATTAGAGTCTAGACGGACAGCACTGATTGGCCGGCCGCGCTGGCAGTGTCCCCCCATTGGAGAGAGACACATATAGGGGCAGGCAGACCGTGTCCATTTGAAAGGTGAGGTGAGAACAGTGACAGCTATACGCTACAGCCTGCCAGAGATAGAGATAATCAGAGAAAAGAGAGGCAAACAAAACAGGGACTTCCCTCCCTTTGTGTTCCAAAGTTCACCACAAGGTAAGAAGATGCTGTATGTGGGTTTTGATTGGATTTTATGTACGTCTTGCTTCACAGCAAGTATTGAGTACTACTGAGGATATTTTATTTAATTTCATAGTGAAATTGTGTGTGCGTGTGTTTGTGCGTGTGCGTGTGCACGTGTGCGTGCGTGCGTGAGTGAGTGAGTGAGTGCGCATTGTTTTCAAAGTCCTGGGCTTTTAAGAACATGCAGTGACATTTTTATTTCTAGAATATTTAAAAATGATTGATCATTGTAAGCCACTTAAGGCATGCATGTTTGGCTTTAGTGAGTGTGTGGAAACCTTCTCACTAGCATATTCCCATAGAGACTCTGGCACATCTTTCAAAATAGTTTGCATACTTTAGTTCCCGTCTTCCCACAGAGAGTTTTGATAAGGGAGGGCTCCTTGTTGGCAGGTCTACCTTGTGAGTCATTTGCTACCTTTTGTGCCTCTCTGTGAAAGACATATTCAAGTAATAATCGTTGTCATCTCCACTGTACACTTCTGGGACTAAGTTAAAGCACTGCGACAAGTTAAGACAGGACAGGCATAGTCTCTGTTTAGCAAAGAGCTGCAGGGAATTCCCTGCAGGAGAAAACGGTTATGGGTCACATGATACAGTATACTCTCAGGCAGAAGAGAGAGAGAGAGAGGGGTATAGGAGAGAGTTGGAGAGCAGGAAAGATGAAGAAGGCAAAGTGTAGGATTGAGATGCAGGAGGTCAGTAGCCGGGGGAGAGGAAAAGATAAATATCAGAGGTATTAAGGGGATATATGAGTGAAGAAGGAAGACATAGACCGGAGACAATACGCGGGAAAATACAAACGTTGGTAGTCTGGCGCGCAGCTGTCAAGGACTTACAATCCGCTCACACACACACACACACACACACACACACACACACACACACACACACACACACACACACACACACACACACACACACACACACACACACACACACACACACACACACACACACACACACACACACACACACACACACACACACACACACACACACACACACGCCATATGGGGGGCCCGGACGGACCTGTCATTCAGAAGTAGGGCACGTGACCTGTAATTAAAGAACGTGTGCAGCCCCGGAAAACACAAAAAGACAACAACAACAACAACAACAACACAGAGTCAACATCAAGGGAGAGGCAGGGGGCAAATGTATTCAGCAGACCCTATAGTTGTTGTCATGCATCCTTTAACTCTGTCATTTGGATGCAGTTGGTTGCTGGTGTGTAATTGGATTTGTCCCGGTGCTGAGATCCATGGAGAACAGGAGGGGTGCAGGCCCGGGGAGACAGTGAGGGATTCTTTGTTGATGGCTGACAGGCAGGCCGGGCCCTTCAGGAGGTGGAGGAGTCAAGCGCTTGAACTGATAAATCGTGTCAGGCCTTCCGTTTAACCTATTCAGAACGGGAACCCTTTTTGGTACATTAGCTATTGAAAAATAGCAGATCATACAAGCTCATAGCGTGGCACCGAGTGCCGCGCTATGAGCTTGTAGATCTGCTATTTTTTGAAAAATCGTGAAAATGTTGGGCGCAAATCTTTGAATATATATATTCTTTCAGCTCAAAAGTTTTTTTTAACTCAAATCTTTGCTTCTGCATGGGGGTCGTGGAACAACATATTTTCAGATGGGGGTCGGCGGCCAATTAGTATACAATTTCTGGGGTCCTTGACATGAAATAGTTTGCGAACCACTGAGAGAAACATAGGTTTTTCAGGATATAGAAGCCTTTTAAAAAAAAATCGTCCTCAGGTCTAAATGGGTTAATCTAACTATACCCTGTTTGTCTCCCATTTCTCCCCCTTATTCTTTCTCCCCTCTCTCTCTCTCTCTCTCTCTCCCTCTCTCCCCCCTGCAGGTGTCTATGAAAGAAGCGGGCGATGGCCTCCATGCTCAGATGAATTCGATGATGGGTGCCCTGCAGGAACTCAAACTTCTTCAGGTCCAGACGGCTCTGGAGAACCTCGACGTCTCGGGGCGGCCCATTAACCGAGGTCCCCCGCAGCCCGCTGCGCCTCCCGCCTGCACAGCGCCAGCAGCGGCCTACTACGCAGAGAGCGACAGGCCCTGCTCTAGTCAAAGCATGCAGCTGGAAGAAGAACACAGTCCCAGTCCCAGGCTGAGCCCGAGACCATCGCTGGATAGCAGGGACACCAGCCCGGACGACCAGAGCCGCTCCCAACACAACAGGAGCAGCCTCGGGAGCTCATCATCGTCGTCGTCGTCTTCATCGACCTCCAGCCTGGAGAGCAGCCAGAGAAGCCAGAGAAGCCAAAGACGAGCGAGAAGCGACAGCGTCCTGGCGTCCATAGTGCCCAGGCGGTGGTCGGGATACACCGCCCCCCAGGTGGACTTCTGCGGGCCGGCGGTGGACAACCCTCCGCCGGAGCCCCGTTCCCATGAAGCACCGGCGGCGCAGCGGCCGGTGGATCTGCCCGGCATCCTGTACAGCCTCTCCAGAGAGGGGCCGTCGTTGGACAGCGACTACTGCTCCCAGCACGGAGCGGGCCAGGAGAGCGCCGACGACTCCTCCGACTGGACCTCGTCCCTCATGAGCAGCAGACGCAACCGGCAGCCCCTGGTGCTGGGCGACAACGTCTTCGCCGACCTGGTGGGAAACTGGCTGGACCTGCCCGAGCTGGAGAGGGACGAGCACGAGGAAGGCGGCGGCGGCGGCGGCAAGAGGAGAGGCGAGAGGACGACGGCGACTACGATGGGTGGCGAGGCCATAGAGCGGCCGGACAGCCCGGCACATCCTCTCCGCCTCAGCAAGTCGCAGGAGATCTGCCGGAAGTTCTCGCTGACCACCAACATCTTCAAGAAGTTCCTGCGCGGCGTCCGGCCCGACAGGGACAAGCTCCTGAAGGAGAGGCCGGGCTGGGCGGCTCCGCCGGCGGAGCTCCCCGAGGGAGGAGGAGACCTCCTCCTCTTCAAGAGGCCCAAGAAGGTGGCGCCGAACAAGGCGACGAAAGGCGGCTTCTACCTGCCGTTCTGGGCGGCGGGCGCGCAGCAGCAGCAGGGCAAAGGAGGCAGGCCGTGTCCGCTCCCACCACAGCAGCCACGCTTCTCCGAGAGGTCTCACCTCCACCTCCACCTCCAGCAGCCTCCGTTCTCGGGGGTTAATATAGACAGGAGGGGACAGGCGGAGAAAATGCAGCCCTTGTTTGATTACAACACAGCTGTGTGGGTTTGACAGCCACTCTCGAGCTCAGGTCATCATCCTGTTATTGCTGCTGCTGCTGCTGCTGCTGCTGCCAGACTTGAGTGACAGGTGTGCTATATGGGGATTGATTGGGCTGCCGGAAGGAAGGGACTGAATGAACGTTTGGTCTGAAGTCTTCTCCCCAAAGTGATTTGAGAGATGGTGAACTTGACATCCTGCAGACGGTGTCCTTCCCCAACAGAGAGAGAGATTATCAGGGCAACTGTTTGTCTGACAATCCAAAAACCGAAACCTTGCTGACTGTGCGTGCGTGCGTGCGTGCGTGTGTGAGAGAGAGAGAGAGAGATGAGACTTTTGTGAAGCATTTCCTCTGGAAGTTTTGTACAGTGAACATGAGTGTGTGTGTGGTGCGTGCGTGCATGCGTGCGTGCGTGCGTGGCTGTGTTTCTCGGTACTATTTAACAGAACAACGGTACAGATCACCGTCCACTTCCCACTGTCTTCATACCCAGAACATTTGAACTATTCCACTTCTGACATACACATGTTTTGTATCTACCACCAATTGAACACCAACTGTTGGATTTGTATGCATGGGCAAACAGCTGTTACTGAACGCACTGCCACTGAACACTGTTGTAGAAGCTCTATGTGACTTCCTTCAAGGCCTGGTGTCCAAATGAAGCCATTAATGTAAATGCTTATTTTGATCATCATTCATTCTATCACTTTCACCTTGCTCAGGGAATGAATGCCTCCTGCTCCTATCGACACGGCAGCTATTATGTTCTTAACTTCTTATACGTCCTGATATAGTATACTAGTATGACGCAATTTGGGCAATTTAGCTGTAAGTGAATATGGTCAATGGGTAAAATTTGTAATACAATAAATCATTGTCTTCGTGTATACTCAATTGGGGAAGTTTCATGGTGATAACAATCTAATATAGGTATGGTTTTGCCCACTCAATTCATAATTAACGTTCCAATTTTGGAGCTCTGGCTCATAGACTAGGAACCAAAAAGAACTGAATCGGTTCCCATTGGGAACCAAGCGGTGGAAAAGGGGCCTCAGAGTTATAAAGATCTGTAAACTTATCAAGAACCCCCTGGGGGTCCCACAGGACCGCAACTACATGATGATGATCCATCACGCACGCACGCACGCACGTTACATAGGCTTGGGACAAGGTGTGACAGTTGAAAATGACCTGTAATCCACAACCACAATAGTCTGTCTGTCTCTGTGGGATTGCAGTTTTTGGTGTTTACTTTATTTACATATTACATAATACAATTTAGGCATTTATAGCAGACGCTCTGAATCCAAAGCGATTTACAGTAAGCATTACTGTACATATTTGCTTCTCACACAGCAGCAATAAAGGGGAATTGGATTTATCATCTGATAAATGTCGATTGCATGACACAGGTAAACGTTTTTCTGCACTGAGAAATATTCTACCGTGAGCCATCATCAAATGTGACTAAATTTGACTGAGGGACTGCCATCGGATCTTTTTGAATTTTAGTTTTTTCATGTCATATGAAAGCAGGGAATCATAGCTTCAAATTGACATGTTGGTTGTTCAGTTTGACCCACCAGTTTTGGAGATATGGCTTATAGAGTAATGTCTTGCAGAGAAACAGCGAGTTGAGTAAACAGGCTTGAAATGTTCACTTCTGTGGTCTCTAACATTACACCTAGCTACATGTTTAAGCATTTATTTGATATTTACATGTCGATTTCAGCTCCGACACTTATTTCAGACATGCTCTAGTATGTGAAGAGTCTGCCTGTGCTATTAACTCATTTTGGATAAAAGAAAAAGAAAAAAGGTTTTCTCCTCTGTGAAAAGCTGGAGTTTCCGCGATGGCAGGCTCTCAGTCAAATCTGGTCACAAATGCTGGCACACAGTTGTAACTAAAGCATTAGTTGCTGCGTTCTTCTTCTTCTTCTTCTTGTTGATGATGAACTAATCAAACATTAGTCAAGACTCATAATTTCACATGGAAAAGCATTGGTCTTTTCATTTCACATGAAACCATAATGGTGAAGAAAGAAAAAACAAAATAGGCTACCCTCCCGTAGCTTCCATCACAGTTTCCCTCAGGGTAAAAGACACTGCCAGCAGCACTGAATTAAAAAAGAACTAAACAAAACAACTATTTATTCTTCTAGAGAGAGAGGACCACTGATACGCAAAGGACAATCTGATGCTCCAACTCTTTATTTAAAAAAACTAATTATAATTTCAATAAAGTTGACGTTAAAGTGATACTTAAAGCCATGATTATACTTTACAAAACAAGGAAGTATCGACCTCCATTTGCGTCTTTCCTGCGTCTTTCTTGACCCTTATAATTGTAGCCAATCCATAATATGTTGCTGTCTCAGTATTGGGGTCAACTTTTAAACTCCATCATCATTATCGTGTATAGGGATCAAAAAGGTCAGACAAACACAAAACGTGCCATAAGGTGCTGTCTGAGTCTCTCGAGAGGTCAACGTTACAATGTGTATAATAAATAAAATGTGCATTTTTGTTTCACCCTATATATACACAGTATATATATATATATATATATATATATATACGGCTCCGTGAGTGTTGTTGTTTTTCTAAAGCACTGTTTGATATTTGTATTCATTGAGGTTCTGCGAACCTTGTTTAGTAGTTTTCTGTGTCATGTGCACTGTAAAAACTGTCACTGACTCTTTGTAAATTAAAAAGAAAACAAAAACCTGTAAAGGAACAGTTCGACCGCTCTCTGTGTCTTTAATGCAGCCTTCAACTGTGTACCAATCAGTGTTGTTTTTGGCAGCAAATTTCTATTTTAGTTTAGTCATAGTCTTTGGACTGAAACTTCATATAGTTTTAGTCATATTTGAGTCATCTGGAATGTCTTAGCGTCTTAGTCTAGTTTTATTCGACTAAATGTCATGTGATTTTAGTCGACTAAATCTGCAGTTGATTTAGTCGACTAAAATGTATTTTGGCGAGCCTTGATGTCGTTGTAATGACAGATTTTACACTTGCTGAAAATAGCAGATCTACTACTTGTAGATCTGCTATTTTTAGCATGCAACCAAGTGTAAAATGACTTATACTGGATCTCTTGTCCACTAGTCCCTTCCTAACATTTTAGTCTAGTTTTTATTTGTTGACGAAATTGTCAATATATTTAGTCATAGTTTTAGTCATCGTAGCTTTGTCTATACTGACCTTCTTCAGGCAGTAGACCCAAAGCTTGCAGCAATACATTGATTGTGCGCAGATTTGAGTGCGCGGAGCCTCCCTTTATTTTTTCATTGCTATACTTGTGTGACGCAGGTGACCTCACCTACATTTGAGCAGATGAGCGGTGGTTTTTTGAGAGGCGCTAGCCCCTCCTATATACAGCTTTTGTATCCCCACACGTCTCATATTTTCCATTGACAATGAAATAAAAGGAGAAATTAGGTCATATGTGTGCCTCAAATATGACGTAAATTTGTGGCAACACACAAACATTAAATGCCGTTGACGATGAAGGGAAAATGTACGCCACATGTAGACGAGCAAAATCGGCTAACCAATCACATAAATTGTTGTTCATGAGATGACGTATGATGATGTATACATCACTTCACACGGGTGTGATTTTTGAGATATACAGGTTTAATGTTTGTGTTTAAAAACGCAATTGACAATGGCCTAACACAAACATTAAATGCCATTAACAATAAAGATAATTTAATGTTTGTTTTTGACACTGTTTGTTTTACAAAAATCATCATTACATCACCTAATCACCTCCCCGATGTTGTAAGATGATAAGAGCGCCCCTCACTTCACACGGGTGTGATTTTTTTTTACATCAGTGTAGAGAGTCATGAGAGACATGCAAGACCAGGGACGTGCACATAGACATCAAAGGGGGCTTCAGCCCCTGCCCCTTTACCCCGTCTGTAAAACAACTATACAAATGCAGCATTTACTATGGTGGAAGAAATGCAAACGCCACTCCTCTCCTTTCCATGCCATGCCGGAAGGCAGCATTCAGGAGAACAGCTTTTTTCCCGAAGTCTCCTGAACTTGGAACGTAGCATTTTTGTCTTGAACAAATTTTGTTTCGAAATCCACGGTGTACGCCCTGCATCTCCAGTAGATAAAGAGTGCTGGGGTTGTGCCCCCGAAAATAGCAGATCTACAAGCTCTTACGGGATTTCAGCCCCTGCCTCGCTCCCTGTGCAAGACAATGATAAGACAGGAGTCGGATTCAAACCCTCACGCTAACTAGTGACATGGTGTCAACTCAACTGCATGGCTGAGAGACCAGCAGGGCCAAACTATCCATTGGGCCAGTGGGGCCGTGGCCCCCAGGGGGGGGGGGCCTTCGGGGAAATTGGACTGCGCTGTACTGGGTTTGAGGCCCTGAAAAAGGGCTCCCATGGGGCCCTTCATTGGCCGTTAAATGTGGGTAAAAAAAGATGATAAAAATCACACCCGTGTGAAGTGAGGGGCGCTAATATATTAAAGTCTAACTCATGTTGATTAGGTGATGTAAAACAAACAGTGACAACACAAACATTAAATTATCTTTATTGTTAATGGCATTTGATGTTTGTGTTATAGGGACAAGATGACCTACATTTTCCCTTCGTCAATGGCGTTTTTAAAACAAACATTGAACTAAAAACAAACATTAAACCTGTATATCAAAAACACGGAAAAACGTGAACATTTCGTGCACGTGTTATGGGAAACCCTGCAAAGAATGACCGCCCCAGGGGCCCTCGTGGGCGTTAGTTAATCCATCCCTTGAGACCAGGCACCCCATCACAAAATCACTGTTTTCTTTTTGGGTTTGAGTTCTATATCTCATGCGTTTGCAACACTGCAGTCTAGTGAAAACACAGACGGGAGCTAAGAAGAACACACCTTATAGCAGCTATCGTCACCACTAGCCAGAAACACGTTTTTGCTTTTGACTCTTAAAGGACCACTTCACCACTTTTCAACATCTCTTCATATAATTGGTCCTCACTAATGTTCATGATAAAACACCACCATTTTTTCCTACTCAGTCTGTGTCTCATAGGAGGGCTTTGGGCAGTTCGGACACCCGTCCAGGCGTCCACCAGTGACATCATCATTAGGCAGATTTTTTTTAAAACGAGATTTGTTTTAAAATATAGATTTTTATTATCGTGAGAACGATGGCTTCAACTTTTGCATTGCAACTTTTCAGGAAAAGAAAGCCTGCCATTTCTATTAGCTTGGATTCTGAACGGCCCACAGCCTTCCTATGAGACACAGACTGAGTAGGAAAAAATTGTGGTATTTTATCATGAACATTAGTTAGGACCTATTATAGGAAGAGAAGTTGAAAAGTGGTGAAGTGGTCCTTTAAGCGTGAGTCGGCTCCGGAGTCCTCAATCGCGGTTCAACTTCTCAGTACGGCTAAAGTGCTGCCGCGTGACTGACTGGTTCATTTAGTGCAGAGCAAGCAACTCGCTGCCTGCGTTACTCCACTGGGCTTAAAGTGAGTCTAAATCTGTATCGGGACTCCATCAGCATCATGAATGAATAAACACACGAACATGTAGTCCCCTTAGCATCGTTCACATGGCGAGCACTGCCTAAGACTCTACGGGGCACTGAGATACCTATTGGCTCTTACTGTATAGTCGACCTGCATTAGTTCACATGGCGAGCACTGCCTAAGACTCTACGGGGCACTGAGATACCTATTGGCTCTTACTGTATAGTCGACCTGCATTAGTTCACATGGCAAGCACTGCCTAAGACTCTACGGGGCACTGAGATACCAATGGGCTCTTACTGTATTAGTTCATCTTCCTGTCTGCCAGCTGTCGCCCATGGCACTTTCTCTAGAAACCATTAGGACCAACAGCAAAGCAGTTGGAGACCGTTTCCCCAAAGCTAGCTCATCACACACACAAACATCTTTTATTTTATTTTATTTTTATATAATATTTATTTTATTTGGAAAAAGCAGTACAATAACAGCATTTCTATGCATACATAGGACACAAGTGCAGTTCCCAAGATTTTTTTTTCACCCCTCTTCCCTCCCTCCCCCCTCCAAGTGACTCCATCTCCAGTGTCTCTGTAACATCCTTGCTTTCTTCAGGTCTACATATGGCTTCAAGTCAACACTTAACAGGGGCAAAGGGCAATATCGCTTCAGAGTGTACATTTCAGAAGGAGAAAAAGAAGAAAGAGTGGGCAGACAAAAGAAAAAGACAAAGACAAAAAAACGAAAGTATTACACACAAACATTTCTGCATATTTCACTGACTTACAGTACAATCTTAGTCACATAACAGTTTTAGTAAAAGAAAACGTGGGTGATTTGTTTTTCTTCTTCTTTTTTTGCGCATAGTTCCCAATTTGAATCCAGGTAGGCCTACAATTATTAGGCATTTGCTGCAGTGCTAAATTCACTTTGAAAATAAGACTGTCACTGTCACAACATTTAGATGCAGCCACATTCAGCATTCTGTTTGCTGGTGGTCTTTAACACTTATATTTCTTGTTTCTAGAAAGCTAGTCGTGGCATAATGGTCTGTCCTCACTGATTCTTATGACTGCTATGGTGAATGTATTACGGTATGACTGTCATATCCTGAAAGCTACTGTACATGGCAATCATTGTCACATGTTGGGATCGTTACATCAGTTAATTGAATATTCCCACACAGGATTAATAATCTGCGCACATCACAGAACACGTCTGGGAACATTTCCGTGAGAAATAATCTCTGTGTGTCTCTCTGTCTGTCTGTCTGTTTGTTTCACAAAGTGCTGTGTCTGCTGTGTGTGTGTGCATGTGCAACAGCTGCAAGTGTATAGTCCCTTTCCCCTGATTGAGTTTCCCCATGGACACCAGTGTGTGTGTGTGTGTGGATGCTGATTGACTGACTGAGCGACCCCCTCCCCACCTCCCTGCCTCCACGCTCTTTCACCCACTCCCCCACCCCCCACCCCTCTTCTCTCTGGTCCCAGCTAGTCAGCTGTCGCTCTCTCACAGTCCAAATCTGGGACACGCACAGTTGCACACACACACAATGCCCAATCACGCTTCAGTTACAGTATAGGCCAACAGTTGTACGACTGCATGTGCAACTTTCCCCCAGACTGATATGTACTTACACGATAGCAGGACTTGGTCAGCTCATTGGTCAGCTGAGGCATTTTTCTGAAACAAATCAATGATAAGAAATTATTATTCAAAGGGATTCATTTATGATGGGGGCGGGGGGGGGGGGGGGGGGGGGTCATGTACTTATGTACTAGAGAGACACCTGACCTGTGCATGCGTGCGTGCGTGAGAGGTGAGGGGGTGCATGTGTATGTTTTTTGATTGATTGATTTAAATATTTATTAACAGTTTGCAGAATGACAGTACATTTCAAGCACAAACTCAATACAAAGACTGTTAACTGTGAGTGGACGACCCAATTAAGCATTACACTTGTTTACAAGAGGGTCCACCATGTTCAATTCATCAAAACGTTTAGAGACGTACAAATAGACACTTCTATATAGTCAAAGAACAGAACAGGAATTCATCATAGAGGTAAAAAGGGAAAAGAGACATACAGTGAGCGGGGAAAAAAAAGATTTCAGATTTTTACGGGGTGTATGCTTGCGTGTGCGTACATAGGAGTTGTGATTTGTGTGCGTGCGTGCGTGCGTGCGTGCGTGCGTGCGTGCGTGCCTGTATTGACCACACTGGGAACAGACTCATTTCCTTCCATTCTGCCTCCATCTCTCAACAGCCCTGTCAGCTGTCTAACGGTTCTAACCCAACGGCTCTAGCATCGGCTCCCAGGAATGCGCTCACGTTTCACTTTTTATATTCGTCAGCAGCAAAAAAAAAAGAAACAGAATTGTCCATTAGTGCGGCTTCCTATACAAGAGGTTCCCACAAGAAACATGAGACACACAAATCATAGGGTCATTTGTAGTTGCCCGTAAACACCCATGGTTTGGGGAAAATGAAAGATACATCCTAAAGCCACAAGCGGAGCCAGATTTGGCTAAGAGAGCTAAGAGCAAGGGTTAAAATAAAATCTAATTTAGGTTAGATATATTTGGAGACTTCACATCTGGCTGCGTGCAAACCCCAGTGCTCGTACAAGATCAGACCTGCATTCTTTTGTTCTGGTATAATGCGTGCAGAGTAGATCACATGTCCCCAAACATTAAACTTTATTGCACTGAACATCATTAACTCGAGCTTGTAATGAGATGAAAGCGGAACAGCTCACATCTGAAAGACATTTGTAACACACAGACAGGTCCATTAGCCACCAAGTTTAACCAATTTAGTCATCAAAATCCTAAAAGTTTTCTGTTTTCTATGTCAGTGGTACTCAACCTTTTTCATGTCAAGGAGCCCCAGAATTATCTGTATTTGGCCGCCGACCCCCATCTGAAACTATGTTGATCCAGGGACCCTCCCAAAGACTTCAAAAATAGCAGACCTACAAGATCTTGTAGATCTGCTATTTTTCAACAGCTAAAGCATAACATAATGCTTAAAACACCAAAAGGGGTTACCGCCCAAAATGGGTTAAAAAGCAGGTGGCTTGCACACATCCAGTTCCTTGCTGGTGCTTGACAAAAGGTACATACAGAGAAGGAGTAGTCCGAACACAGTCTTTCCTCCAAACACTGTTTATTTTGTTAAAAGACCAACATTTTATTCAGGACATGACATTTCGGGCCGTGAGCGGCCTTCATCAGGTGACAGGGAATTATAGCCACCAAGAACACATGAACACACGAAAAACAATGGGGCTGGACATTATTTTAGGGATTTTTATTGGCATGTCTTATGGAGGGACCGTATTGTTTAATTGGAAAGCACCCTGTCAATATGCACCATCCTAAACCATCAATTAAAAATAAGTAAATTCGGCCCGGGCGGCAGCTGGCACAGACGTCCGCAGCAAAGGTCGTCGGGATCGGGATTCGAACCCGCTGTCAGGGGTTCGAATCCCGATCCCGACGACCTTTGCTGCATGTCACTCCCCACCTCTCTCCTGTCGGTCTACTATCCTACTCCTAGCATAAAAAAGCATAACAAATATCTTAATACCAAATAATAATAACTGAAATCTCCATTGACCACTTAAACCCTATAGGCCTATATGACCGGAATCCCCCGGGAATCTACAGAAGGCCTATACAGAGCTCCTTGTTTCCCCCTGTATACCATGCATGCATTTCATTTAGGTTGTAAGCTTTGTAGACCTGATATTTTCCCCTTTGCCCCAGAATAGGAGAGCGAGGGTTCATGTGGTTGTGTCACGGTGATGTCAAGTGAGGACCTAGAAGCAGAACCAGGCACGCAAACTGATGCAGTCCAAAGATTTATTAACATAAAACTCACAATAAAGTGTAGCAGGACATATACGAAGACATCAGGAATACACAGTAACATAACTTAATAAACTGGCAAGTCGAACACTGAACGCAGGGAGGTTTAAATAGACAAGACACAGGTGCAACAGAACTACAATCAACACATGATTGGCTGACACTAAAACAGGACACAGGTGAAATACAATTACAATGCAGACTGGTGAGACAAGGCAGGCGTCAACATGTCATGTCATACGTCATGTCATACGGCAGCTAAATCTATGGACTTTTAAAGCACTCTTAACAGAAATTGAATGGCAGCCAAGTATATGGACTTGGGCACTAAATGACGTTGTGAGAAGTCATGTTGCCGAAATAAATGGTATATGGTGCATTTATATAGCGCCTTTATCCAAGGCGGAGGATACCATGCAAGGCACCAACCTGCACATCAGGAGCAATTAGGAGTTCAGTGTCTTGCTCAAGGACACTCCGACACTAACTCTGGGGGAGCCCACAGGGGTCGAACTGGCAACCTTGCGGTTTCCATGCAGCCACTCTACCCCTGAGTCACCGCCGCCCCTACATCTTGTGACATCTTATGGTTTTGTTGGGAACCAGTGCTAACCAGTGCTACCAGTGCTACAAAATGTCACTTGAGTAAATGTACTTGGTTACTTTCCACCACTGCTGCCTGTAACACGACCCTGGACCCTCCCCAGTAGACCACCCCTCCAGCCTTATAGGCGTGATTGATGTCCTAAGGTGGTCTGACAGGTGAACTTAACACACAGGAATGTCTCCTTCCTTTGATCTCGGCCATGTGTGCCTCGCTCTGCAGTGAATGTGTGGAATTCTACTGCTATTTGTACATAATGTGGTGTGTGGTGTTGACTCTGCCATGCTGCACCACATGGTGTGGTTGTTTCAAGGGGTGTGTATGTGGGCTCTCTGGAGGGGGGGGGGGGGGGTCTATATTCATATAATCAGATTTAAAGTGGCACTCAGGGAT
This sequence comes from Electrona antarctica, assembly GCF_951216825.1. Lineage (NCBI taxonomy): Eukaryota > Metazoa > Chordata > Actinopteri > Myctophiformes > Myctophidae > Electrona > Electrona antarctica. The sequence goes on from NC_136790.1 coordinate 46,205,056, forward strand.
TGTATGGTGTATGGTATGGTGATGGTAAAGCCTCATAAAAAAGGAACATGATGTTTAAAAAATATGACCCCTCTATCACACGGAACTATGTTTTTTGTGTCCATATCACTACGCCGAAAAATATGGCTGTTTTTAGCCCAAGGAGTGCATTTTGTGCAAAACTAATGCTTTGAATGGATTCAGAATCATGAAACCCCCCTAGTTTGAAAGTCACATGCTACTTAAAGCAAAAGGAAAGTTTGACATTTTTGCCTGCCATAGGATGTTAATGATAGGGTCACAAGAAACCCCTATTAAAAAAATGGTCCAATAGTGACAGCCGGTCAGCAAGTGGATTCATAAATGTATGTATGTATATAGACAATATTTTAGGCCAATACAAAAAGACTATATACCAAATGTCCCACCCCAGCCGGACTATCACGGCCTGCATGGGAATCCACAATAATATAATTAATGTGTACTGTCTGCTGAAACATATAGCGGAAATAAGAGGCTGCTCTCTGTCACAGTCATTTTGCCGGGAGACCCCACTGCTACCTCCTCAAGGAGCCCCCCCTGGGCTCTCAGACCACACTGACTGGGGTCCCAGAATGACTGTGCCACACAGTCATCACATAAGCTGGGTTACTGACTGATCATATGTGGGTCCAGCCCGCACCCCCCAACCAGAGCTGCTGTGGTCTGGATGTAAAGGGCAAGGCTGTCCCGAGTTGCAGCACAACCAGAAAGACCCACGGATTAGAGGTGACCCCCCCCCCCCCCCCCCCCCCTCCCTGCTAATGGTTTAAACCTCGACCCCCCGCCGCCACAAAGGCATCCGTTTCATGAAGCTCTTCCAATTCCATTAAACCTCTTAAACGGGGAATAATTGAACCTTGTACTTAGTGCGGTCTTATCTCACCGCAGGACGTTGCTATCGTGAAGTGGCTGGTTGTATACTCTCGCTCTCTCTCTTGCTCCGCACGCACGCACGCACGCACGCACGCACGCACGCACGCACGCACGCACGCACGCACGCACGCACGCACGCACGCACGCACGCACGCACGCACGCACGCACGCACACCCTAGGGGCCTGCATGTTGCTTGCTTTCATTAAATATGAACACTGGGAAAATTGAAGCTTCATTTCTCTTGGTCTTCATTAATCCAGATGACATAGAAACCGCGGTCAAGATCATGAGTTCATGCAACTTCATGGCTTACGGAATAACTCACTCGCATAAAGGACCTTTTCGGTTTAAAAGAGTGCAAAAGGGACAGGGTGTCTTCAAGAACAAGTCAGTGTAGGACCTCAGTTATAATGACACGGGTGCTACTGTAGGTATGCTTACATCAGGTCTTACTGTAGTGACCTGCCATGTGCGATCAACAACAACCAGCTGAGTGTACAGAATGGGACAGCCAACCATAAAGGACAGCCAAACTAAAGCTAAACTAATTGATTGATTGAAATATTTATTAACAGTTTGCAGAATTACAGTACATTTCAAGCACAAACTCAATACAAAGACTGTTAACTGTGAGTGGACGACCCAATTAAGCATTACACTTGTTTACAAGAGGGTCCACCATGTTCAATTCATCAAAAACTAAGGTGGTGGCCCAGGCGGTGGCGTAACCGTCTGGGCACCCGACTGGTAATCCAGTGTGCCGCGGGTTCGACTCCCGAGCCCGACACGGCCTTTACTGCATGTCTTCCCCCATCTCTCTCCCGTTTCCTGTCAGCCTACTGTCTGTCCCTTCAAAAACCAATAAAAGGCGTAAGCCGCAAAAAAATATCTTAAAAAAAAAAAAAAAAAAAAATAAGGTGGTGTCCAGTCCACATGAGGACGTATACTGCGGCAAGTATTTAGCCGATCTGCCCTTTCTGCCAGACGGAGACTGCGTCATCTAGCAAATGCCGCCTATTTGCTGAAACGATGACGCCATAGTCCCCTCGCCCCCTCCAAACTAACCTCATGTCAGCAGGCTTTCCACCTCCAGTATCACTCGCAGCTATTTTATATTTGCACATAATGTCTATAAATCTCTTCTCCGAAAATAGCCGATCTGCAGCCATGCAGTGAACTTGTAAATGAGCTATTTTCGGAGAACAGATATAAATTATGGTGATTACCAATCTGGAAAGACAAGAAAAAAACGGATGGTCTTCTACATTAGTGTTACTAATGGTGTAGTGTAGAATAGATTAGTACATAGGCTATATAGCTACGAGCTTGTAGATCTGCTATTTTTGAAACATTGTTAAAATGTGAGCAAATCTTGTATATATTCTTTCACAGTGAACGTTTTGCGTCTGGGGGGATCCCTGGAACAACATTTTTCAGATGGGGGGTCCGCAGCCAAATACAGATAATTCTGGGGGTCCTTGACATGAAAAAGGTTGAGCACCACTGCCATAGAAACATATTTTTTTCAGAAAACTGTCAGGATTTAGAAGACATTAAGTAGAATCGGCCTCAGGTCTAAATGGGTTAGGACCCTTTGGCCCCAACTGGGCCTGAGCCTGACAGGCCCGTTCAGGGATCCAGCTCTACTCAGAACTCTTCAGTTTTGACTCTGACCCACGCAGTTATTTCACTCTGAATATACTCAACATGAGTCTAAAGGGTTGGCTAAAGGCCATCGGCAGCCATTTGAACGTCTGTTCCTGCCAACGCTTTATAAGAAATATAACTAGTGCTTATATGACAAGCCCAGAGGTGTCTTCTGGGTCTGGGTCTGGGTCTCTCTCTCTCTCTCTCTCTCTCTCTCTCTCTCTCTCTCTCTCTCTCTCTCTCTCTCTCTCTCTCTCTCTCTCTCTCTCTAAAGTTCAGTGTAAGGTTATTTTCACCGTCTGATGTTTAGCCTCTCAGACTGACTAACCATGAAAGCCACGGCTGTCTGCCCAGATCGTCCTCTAGCGTCTGCCTCCGAGCCAGATAGGACGTGTAAAGACAGGAAGACACAGTGTGCCGTTTTAAAAAGGAACAGTCCAGCTCCGTGACTCACTGCTGTGCTTCCAGACTGAAGTTAAGAGCTGTGTGGGGGGAACTGTGGCTTACTTTCAGCTTTGTGTCTGTTCAAATAATAACATTAGCCAATGCATATTTGTACAGTGCATGTTCACGCTTAAATTCATTATTGCTTGCGCAAGCAGAGCGCCCAGACAGCAGCAGAGAGCTCTAGGACTCAGAGCAGCAGTCGTACCCAGACAGAGAGCTCTGTAGGGACTCAGAGCCGCAGACGCAAGTTGGCATCTCGAGATGTGTGCATATCTAGTTACAGTTGCAATGCAGTGCAGTGACACGACAGACAGACAGACAGACAGACAGACAGACAGACAGACAGACAGACAGACAGACAATAGGTGCAAAGAGTACTGCTGGAATATCAAGACATGGTAGTTGGGTTTTCTGCTCTGTGCTCTGTGAACAAATACTCTATAGCCTGAGGTCACGTCTCCGCCAGAGATGTACCGCCAGTCAGTCAGAGGTCCATCTGGTCGTGCAGCATGTAGCATCCACCACGGCACGGCCAGCTCAGCGTACCAGATGGGACGGGAGACCCACGGGCCATGTAGCTCCAACACTCCGATCAGGAGTGTTCATTTTGCTCTGTAAATGCTCTTTGAAATGGGTTATACGAACGAAAATACATCGCTTGGATGCACCTGGGACGTATCGTCAGTGATGTATCCCAAGGTCATCGGGGTTTCTCGCGAACATCATACCCCTCACTCGGGTGACCCAGCCGGGGTGATCAAGTCCCGACTTACGTCCCAGTAGCTACCCTCGATCAGACCCACTAGGGAAAGACCAGGGCCACACAATCCGTTGGATCCACTCCGGAACTACTCTGCCGGGACCGGGAATGTACAATTCTGGCATGTGGAGGGACTAGGCTCTGTGGGTTGACTCCGACTCCTGTCCGGGCCCCTCCTACGTCTCACCAGGTCCACTCCTGCTCTCAGTATAATAAGTTATACGTAATAACTTATTA